>NW_027254395.1:1500000-1800000 GCF_044704955.1 Pristiophorus japonicus | reverse complement strand
TCCAGCAGAGCCCGCAGGAGACTCCGGATTCCCAGCAATGTGGAGAGTCCCAGAGACCCAGAGATGGAGAGCCGCTTGAAAGTCTATCATTTTACTGCTTCTTATCTCGGGGAATTTCATTCTGTTATGCTCGGTATATATGGTGCATTCTCTGTGGGGTACATTGTGCTGGTTCGATGCTTGGCAGATATACCTACCGTTTTAAGTGAGGGAATTTGGATTCATGCTGCAGTTGCTGAGCTGCTGCACAAACACGGTTATTTATTGCGTGACACAGACTAAGTTCAGAGAGCAGTTGAAGAATGTGGGGAAATATCCCTTTACTATAGTTGTGAAATTCATTAAACGATAAGAAGCAGCGAAGACTTTGCAGCCTCCGACTCCCTGCGTCCTGATATTGTGATCGAGTCGCTCTCAATATGTGGAACCAGTGATCTGGCTGAATATTAACACGTTGACTCACACACTGTGAACGCTGGGCACCCTGTGATGGACCCATGATCGGGGTCAACATTAATATGCTCACTCACACGCTGTCTACAATGCGCTCTGCGTGAGGGTTCAGTGATCTGGGAGAATAGTACACAGTCACTCACTGCTTGTCTCGCCTCGGCTCTCGGTGATGGGAAAGTCATCCGGGTGAAGGATCACACGCTCACACACTCTCTCGACTGGGCTCCCTGTGCGGGGTACGACTCTCTCTCAGGCCTTTCTGGAAAGGCCCCTTTACCCTGCACAAACATGGACAGCCGTTACATGCTTCCTGAGTCAGTGCCACTTCTGTCCGCACGAATACTGGCAGCATCTCCAATAATGCCTTTGTAGCCCTTTGCAATCCGATATAGCCACATCTATTCATCATGTGCATTAATGAATCATTATAACACTTTCGAAAATCATAGATTCAGAGGAATAAAATTGTTCCAGCATTGGCGAGGCCCATTCGGCCAATCGAGACCGTGTCGACTCACATCCTGTCGCACCCCACCTCGCCATTTCTCTGTCGTACTGCACTGTCTTTCTTTCATTTGGAAAGTTCCGGGTGAATCAACGACTGTCAACATGGATTTGTTCAGGGTAGGTCGAGACGGACTGATATTTTTAAATTTTTTGAGGATGTAACAAGAACTCTCGATGAGGACATTGCGTTTGCTGTAGTGTATATGGAGTTGTGCAAGGCTTCTGATAAGGTGTCACATAGCAGATTTTTTACGAAAGTAAAAGCCCATTCGGGGCAAAGTGGCAAGTAGGATCCAAAAAATGCTCAGTGCCAGGAAGCAAATGGTAAAGGTTGAGGCGTGTTTTTTGACTGAAAGGCTATTTCCAGCGGGGTTACACAGTGCTCAGTACTACGTTGCTTGTTTTTTGTGTTAAAAGATTTAGAGTTGAATGTAGGGTGTATTAATAAGAAGTTTGCACATTATACTATAATCGGCTGTGAGGTTGATAATAAAGAAAAAAGCTGTGGACTTCAGGAAGATATCAACGAATTGGCCAGGTGGGCAGAACAGATGCCAATTGAATTCAATGCGGAGAATTGTGAGGTAATGCATTTGAGGAGGGCTAACGAGGCAAGTGAATACGCGTTAAATGGTAAGGTACTGAAAAGTGTAGAGGAACAAAGGGATCTTGGAGTGCTTGTCCACAGGCCCCTGAAGGTCGTATGCTAATGAGATGCGATGGTAAAAAGGCATTTGTTATACTGACGATTGTTATCCAAGGCATAGAATACAAGAGCAGCGTGGTTATGTTTGAACTGTATACAACACTATTTAGGCGACAACTAGAGTATTGCCTGAAGTTCTGGTCTCCATATTAAATGAAAGATGTGATTGCACTGGAGAGGGTACAGAAGAAGATTTACAAGAGCGATGCTTGGATTGGACGTGTTTGCCCATTAGGGAAGTTTGGATTGGTTGCTTTTGAATTCATTGGAACAGAGGAGGCTGAGGAGAGACGTTATTGAGGCGTATCAAATAATTCCCGAAAAAGTTTGTCACCATCCTCTGCATGCTCCACGAAGGCATGGAAGCCGGGATTCTGACCAACGGACCCAACCCACGTCCGGACCGGGGTCAAGCAGTGCTGCGTCATCGTGCCAACACTCTTCTCGATCTTACTCGCTACAATGCTCCACCTCTCACTCAAAAAGCTCACCACATGAGTGGATATTGAATACAGGATCAGTAGGAACCTGTTCAACCTTCGACATCTCTAGGCCAGAAAAAAGACTGTCCCAACCAATGTCATCAAACTACAATATGCGAATGACACTTGCGTCAATGCACATTCAGAGACTGAAGTGTCAACAACCAAGTGGCGTCGATTTATGTAACTGGGGGGGAGGTTTAGATGAGGTATGAGAGGAAATGTGTTCACCCAGAGGAAGGTGGGGGTCTGGTCCTAAATGCCTGACAGGGTGATAGAGGCAGAAACACATACTACATTAAACAATGTTATTGGATGTGCTCTTGGAGTACTCTAAGTTGCAGGGCTACGGAGCAAGAGGTGCAATGTGGGATTCGGCTCGATAGCTTTTTGGCGGCGGCGCGGACACGATGGCCCAAAACAGCATCCTTCCGTGCTGTAAATTTCTGTGCTTCTATGATTATCCGACTCCCTTTTGATTCTCCCTCCACCACGTTTTCAGACAGTGCATTCCAGATCCTAACCACTCGACGTATAAAACTTTGGTTCCTTTGCCAATAACCTTAAATCTGTGTTCATTGCTTCTCGACCATTCCGCCATTTCTCTCTATCTACTCTATCTGGATAGCTCGTGAATTTGCAGATCGCTATCAAATCTGCTCTCAATCTTCTCTTCTCCAAGGCGAGCAACCCCTGCTTCCCCAGACTATCAACGTAACTGAAATCCTTCATTCCTGGAAACATTCTCGCAAAAGCTTCACTGAACCCTCTTTGCCGTCTTCACATCCTATCTAAAGTCCCATATCCAGAATTGGACACAGTACTCCAGTTGGGGCAGAACCAGTGTGTTACACCGCTTCATCATAGCTACCACATTTTGTATCATATAATTATATTTATGAAGCCCAAGATCCCATAAAAATTATTAACCGCATTCCCAACTCCCCTCTGCATCCACATCGACGTCAATAATATATATCAAGAAAAGCAGTGGTCCTAGAACCGACCCCTGGCGAACACCACTCTTTACCTTCGTCGAGTCCGAAAAACAACCGTTCACCACGACGATCTGTTTCCTGTCACTCAGGCAATATAATATCCAATATGTCGCTGTCCCTTTCATTCCATGGGATTCAAACTTGCTTGCAAGGCTATTATTTGGCAAGTTGTCAAAATAGCTTTTGGAAATCCATATACTGATCAAAAAAATTTTCCTGAAAACACTTCAGAAACTCTGCAGCTCTCTGCCTTTTAAACTATTACAGAGTCTATATTAGTATAGTTGAAGTCCACCGTTTCGACTTCCCGAGAGTTCTTACTCCTCTGTATGGCTATGTTAAATTGCTCCTCCATATCTGTCCCAAAATGTGAAGGTCTATATAATACATCTTGTAGTTTGATGTCAACTCAATTATTTATCAACTCTAGCCATATAAATTCGGTGTTTGACCCATCCAGGTTATCCTCCCTCTCCAACAATATAACATTATCCTTATTCAATGATGCCACACCAAAACCTCTCTTTCCTTCCCTATGTTTCCTGTAATATAACCAGGAATGTTTACTAGCCACTCCGGTCCATTGTGCCAGGTCTCAGTTATCGCCACTGTATCATATTCCCATCCGTCTATTTGTGCCTGCAGCTCATTTGCCTTGTTTCCTACACTTCGTGCATTCACATCCATACACTGTAACCGAACTTGGAATATTAATGTATTCCCTCTTAGATTTACCCAAACTAATACCATACTATTGTAGTGCACTCAGCCTCTCCTAATACTTTGAGCACCCCCCACACCCCTCCCCGCCTCCCCGTTCTAATGTTACATCAACCTTCCAGATCAGTTCAATCCCACACCAACAGTACTAGCAAACCTTCCTGTGAGGGCACTGATCCCAGCTCTGTTGAGGTGCAACCCGTGCGTCTTTACAGATCCCATCTCACGCAGAAAAGATCCCAAGGCCTCAGGAAAATAAAGCCCAGCCCCTTGCACCATCCCTCCTGTCACGCATTAATCTGCTGTATCCTCCTATTTGTGTACTAATTCGAGCATGGCGCCGGAAGTAATCGAGAGATTATTACCTTGGAGGGCGTGCTCTTTAAAATCTTTATTAGCTCCCTAAAATCTACTTGCAGTAACTCATCCCTCTTTTTACCTTTGTCGTTGGAACTGATGTGGACGAGGAACTCTGATTGTTCACCATCCCCTCTCGGAATGTCCTGCAACTGCTCGCAACCTTCCTTAATCGGGAAACCTGGGAGACAACATGCCATCCTGTAATCACGTCGACAGTCGCGAAAACGCCAGTTTGCTCCCCTGACTCTAGAATCCACTGCCATTATCGCTCTTCCATTATTCTTCCTCCCCCCTATACAGCTGAGCCAGCCGTAGTGACATGCACATGGCTCTGGCTGCATTGCGCAGCGTCCCTATCGCCCTCACCAATACTCAGCACAGAATACTGGTTGCAGAGGGCGATTCATTCATTGGTCTTTTACAGTACCTGTTTGGTCCTCTTTGTCTCTCTGGCGGTCACCATTCCCTCTCTGGCTGAATACTCTTAAGCTGCGGGGTAATCACCTCTATAAACATGCTATCCATGTAGCTCTCAGCCTCAAACATGCAGCGCACCGACGCCAGCGGCTGCACAGGCACCGAAGACCAGATCTTGCGCTCCTCCACCTGACGACAATTGCTGTAAATGTGTTTGCCCCGGACAAGGGATGCGCCCAATACTTTCCAGTGGACTGAGCTGTCCTATTTAATTGAATAAGAATTGACTTAAAAGAAGTGAACATAAAACTTTGAAAAACATTCACCAGCTACGGACCAATCAATTTCATCTCATCTGCCGACCGCAGTTTGGGTATTTCACTCTGACGTCAAACTTTCAAATTCTGCATGTGATGAGATGCTCGCAAATCTATTTTCGTTCCCCATCTCTTCGCCTCCGCACTCGAGCATGTCGTGCTGTTTATTCCATCTTTGCTCCTGCTCCCGCCCATGCCCCCTCTGCTCTCGGGTTCTCCCCTGGTATTCCTCCTACCTCGCATTTCGCCGAGATCTCGCCACCTTTGTGAAGCAAGACCTATCTTTCACAAATCAATGCTGGCACTCTCTGACCAACTGAAAATATTCTAGTTGTTCAGAAACCCTACCTTAATTGTAGACTCTAGCACTTGCCCGACAACAGCTAACATTTTAGTGTTATATAATTCCCTGGTTTCCATCTCTCACCAGTTTTAAATAGCAGATTGACTTGCGCAAGGTACCAATCTAAAGGGATGGTCCCCGAATTGCGAGAACTTTGGTGAAATAAGAGACACAGCGAGAGAGAGACAGAGACCTAGAAAGAGATGGCGGAAAGGAGAGAGAGAATGAAGATGGGATGGAGATGGAGAGAGAGAGAGAGATGAGAGAGAGACAGAGTGCGAGAGAGGCAAAGAGAGATGGTCGGAGAGGGAGAGAGCCGATGGGAGGGAGAGGGAGAGGCAACGAGAGAGAGAGATTGAGAGGGAGAAATGGAGCGAATGTGCAGAAGGAACTTTAATTTATATCTAACTAATGCTGGATGTGTTTGATGGAGCAGTGTACATAAAGAAACATAAGAACATAAAGATTAGGAGCAGGAGTAGGCCGTATGGTCCATCAAACCTGGTCCAACATTCAATAAAATCATGGTTGATCATCGACCTCAACTCCACTTTAGCGCATAATACCCTTATCCGTCGATTCCAACGACTCCAAAAACCTACCAATCTCGGCCTTGAATATATTCAGAGATTCAGCATCCACAGCGCTCTGGGGCAGAGAATTGCAAAGATTCACACCCTCTGAATGAAGAAATTCCTCCTCATGCTTGCCTTAAATGGCCGACCACAAATCCTGAGACTGTGACTCCTCGATATAGGCATTACTGCCAGGGAAAACAATCTTTCAGCATCTACCCTGTAAATCCCCGTCAGAAAATTCTATGTTTAAATGAGACCACCTCTCATTCTTCTAAGCTCCAGAGAATACAGTCGAACTTTAATCGTCTCTCTTCATAATGCAGCCCTCTCATCCCAGGAATCAATCTAGTCATCCTCCGGTGTGCCGCCTCCAAGGGACGTATATCCTTCCTGAGATAAGTTGAGCAAAACAGGGCACAGTACGTCATGTGTGATCTCACCAGGGCCGTGTACGATTCTAGAAATGCAACATTACTCTTGGAATTCAAATCGCTTGATATAAAGGACATATAGAGCCATTTGACTTCTTTATTGCTTGCTTTACCTGCATGCTAGCTTTCTGTGTTTCTTGCCCAAGGACAACCACATCTCTCTGAACACCAACATATAAAAAATATTCTGATTTATATTATTTCTACCAAAGTGAATTAACTCACATTTCCCCACACTTCACTCCAGCTGCCACTTTATGGCCCACTTAATTAGGCTATTCATATCAATTGGCAATATTCAGAGTGCAGAAGGAGTTTTACTCTGTATCTAACCCGTGCTGCAAATGGCATGGGAATTCATGATTGGAAAGTTTGGAGGGAGATAGGAGCAGGGTGGGTAACAGGGAACCAGTGGATGTGGTGTAATGGGATTTCCAGAAGGCATTCGATAAGCTGCCACATAAAAAGTTACTTCACAAGTTAAAACTTCACGGGGATCCGGGTAAAATATTAGCATGTATAGAGAATTGGCTAACAAAGAGAAAAGAGAAAGTCGGGATAAATAGATCATTCCTGGTTGGCAAAAAGTGACTGGTGGGGTGCCGCAGGGATCGGTGCTGGGTCATCAGCTATTTTCTATCAATATTAATGAGTTGGGTAAAAGGACCGATGGCAACGTAGCCTCGGTTTCTGATGATACAAACATGGGTGGGAAAGCAAATTGTGAGGTGGAAACAACAAATATGCAAACGGGTAAAGAGAGACTTTGTGAGTCGGTACAAATGTGGCAGATTGAGTATAGTGTGGGAAAATTTAAGGTTATCGTCCTTGGTAGAATAAAAAGAAAAGCAAATGAAAATTTCAATGCAGAAAAAGTGCAAAGTACTGCTGTGCAGGGGAATTGGTGTCCTTTTACATGAAACACAATAATTAGGGTGCAGGTACAGCAGTTAATCAGGAAGGCACATGGAACGGTGGCCTTTATTGCAAGGGCTGTAGAGTATAAAATAAGAGAATTTCTGCTACAACTGTACAGGGTATTGTTAACCCCTTGTTTACTGCGCGCAGTTTTGCTCTCCACATTTAAGGAATCATATACTTGAATTGGAGGCTTTTCAAAGAAGTATCACAAGGTTAACTGCGGAGTTGAGGTTTTTGAATAATGATGACAGATTGAGTAAGTCGAGCATATACACATTGGAGTTCAGAAGATTGAGAGGTGATCTTATCGAAACATATAAGATAATGACGTGACTCGACAAGGTGAAAGCACAGATGATATTTCCACTCAAAGGGGACATAGTCTCAGAATAAGTGGACATATACTCAAAATAAGGGACCACCCATTAAAACTGAGATCAAGAGGAACTTCTTCTCTCAGAGCGTTGTAGATCGATGGAATTCTCTTCCGCAGAGAGCTGTGGAGGCTGGGTCATTCAATATATTCAAGATCATAGATAGACAGATCTTTGAGCGATAAGGGAATAAAGGGTTATGGGTAGCGGCAGAGAAGTGGAGCTGAGTCCATGGTCAGATCAGTCATGATCTCATTTGATCTTCTTGAATGGCGCAGAACGATCGAGGTGCTAAATGGCAGACTCCTAATTATATATCTTATTTTGTCATGTTCTTATGAGATTTCCTCTGTCTTACTACTTGCTGTAACTGCCCTGGGAATGTTTGATGGGAAGTAATAGAAGGAGCTTTAATCGAAATCTAAACTATCCTGCACCTGCACTGGGAATATTTCATGTGACAGTGTGAAGGCAGATTTAATCTGTGTCTAACCCTTTCTGAAATTATCCAGCGATGTTTGATGTGACAATATGGAGAGAGCTTTGCTCTGTATATAACCCGAGCTGAACCTGCACTGGTAGTGTTTGATTGGACAGTGTAGAGGGAGCTATATTCTCTATTTTACCCGTGCTGAAGCTATGCACGGAACGTTTGATGGGACAGTCTCCAGAGATCTTTGCTCTGAATGTAACCGCTGCTTGATCTGCCATTGGATTGTTGGATGAGACATCGGAGAGGGAGCTTTACTCACTATACTCGTCATGCTGAAGCTATCCTTGGAGTGGTTGATGGGACAGTGTAGATGCAGCTTTAGTCTGTACTTAACCCGAGCTGTATCTGCACTGTTAATGTTTGATTGGACAGTGTAGCTTGAATTTTAGTCTGTAGCTAACCATGCTGTTCGTGTACTAGAAATGTTTGATGGCACAATTAGAATGAGCTTTACGCTGAATATAATCTGCCCTGGGAGAGTTTGATGGGACAGTGGAGAGGAAACTTTATGTATAGAAAATCCGTGCTGTACCTGTTCTGTGAGTGTTTGATGGGTAGTCTCGAAAGATCTTTGCTCTGAATATAAGCCGTGCTTTACGTTCCATTGGACGGTTTGATGCAACATTGGAGAGGGAGCGTAACTCACTATCCAACCAGCGCTGTAACTGCACTCGAAGAGTTTGATGCGACAGGGTAGCGGGAGCTCTACTCTGTATCTTACCCGCACTGCATATAGAAACATAGAAACATAGAAAATAGGTGCAGGAATAGGCCATTCAGCCCTTCAAGCATGCACCAATATTCAATAAGATCATGGCTGATCGATCACCTTAGTGCTCCTGTCCTCCTTTCTCTCCATACCCCTTGATCCCTTTACCCGTAAGGGCCATATATAACTCTCTCTTGAATATGTCCAATAAACTGGCATCAACAAATCTCTGCGGTAGGGAATTTCACAGGTTAACAACTCGCTGATTGAAGAAGTTTCACTTCATCGCAGTCCTAAGTGGCTTACCCTTATACTGAAATTGGTGCGCTGGTTCTGGAATTCCCCAATATTGGCAACATTCTTCCAGCATCTAACCTGTCCAGTTCCGTCAGAAGGTTATCTATTTCTACGAGTTATCCTCTCATCCTTCCAAACTTCAGTGAATGCAGGTCCATTCGATCCCGTCTCTCCTCATATGTCAGTCCTGCAATCCCGGGAATCAGTCTGCTGAACCGTGGCTGCACTCCCTCAATAACAAGGACGTCCGTCCTCAAATTAGGAGATTAAACGGAACACAATATTCCAGGTAAGGCCTCACCAAGGCCCTGTACAACTGCAGTAAGACTTCCCTGCTACTATACTCAAATCCCCTAGTTGTGAAGGCCAACAAAGCATTTGCTTTCTTTATCGCCTGCTGAACCTGCATGCCAACATAAATGACTGATTTACCATGACACCAGGTTTCGTTGCAACTCCCCTTTTTCTTATCTGCCGCCATTCAGCTAATATTCTGCTTCGTGTTTTTGCCACCAAAGTGGATAAACTTACACTTATCCACATTATACTGCATCTGCCATGCGTTTGTCCAGCTCATCCTGCAGAATCTCAGCTCCCTCCTCACATCTTTCACTGCCATCCAGCCGAACGTCATTCACAAATTTGGCGATATTACACTCATTTCCTTCATGTAAATCATTAATGTATCTTGTAAATAGCTGGAGTCCCAGCAATGAGCCCATGCGCACCCCTATAGTCACTGCCTGCCATTCTGAAAATGGCCAGTTTATCCAGACACTTGATTCCTTTCTGCCAACCAGTTCTCTATCCACGTCAGTACATTACCGCCAATAGCATGTGCTTTAATTTTGCACACCGATCTCTTGTGCGGAACCTTGTCAATAGACTGTTGAACGTCCAAATGCATCATATCTACGGATTCTCCCTTGTCCACTCTATGAATTACAGCCTCAAAAAATTCTAGAAGTTTTGTCAAGCATGATTTCCCTTTCATAAATCCATGCTGACTTGGACCGATCCAGTCACTGCTTTCCAAATACGCTGCTAGTTTATCTTTAATAATTGATTCCAACATTTTCCCCTATACCAATGTCAAGTTAACCGGTCCTAAATGACATGTTTTCTCTTTCCCCCCTTTCTTAAATAAGTTGTGTTACATTAAGTACTATCCAGTCCATAGAAACTGATCCCGTGTCGATAGACTGTTGGAAAGTGATCACCAATACATCCACTATTTCTAGGGCCACATCCTTAAGTACTCTGGGAAGCAGGCTATCAGGCCGCGGGGATTTAACCACCTTCAATCCATCAATTTCCATTGTACAATTTCCTGACTAATAAGGATTTCCTTCAGTTCCTCCTTCTCACTCGACCCTCGGTCCACTAGTATTAATATAAATTTATTTGTATCTTCCTTCGTGAAGACAGATTCAAAATATTTGTTCAACTGGTCCGACATTTCTTTGTTCCCCATCAGAAATTCACCTGAATCTCACTGCAAGGGACCTATGTTTGTCCTCACTAATCTTTTTCTCATCACATATCTATTTTGCAGTCAGTTTTTATGTTCCCAGCAAGCATCCTCTCCTACTCCATTCTCCCCCTCCTATTTCAACCCTTTGTTCTCTTCTACATAATTTCAAAATTCACCCAGTCCACAGTTTTGCTGCTTTTTCTGGCCAATGTATATGCCTCTTCCTTGCATTCAACACTATCCTTAATTTCGCTTGCTAGCCGCGGCTGAGCGACGTTCTGCATTTTATTTGTACTCCAGACAGGGATGTACAATTGTTGAAGTTGATCCATGTGATCTCCAAATATTTTCCATTGCCTATCCGCCGTCAAGTCTTTAAGTACAATTCGCCAGTCTATTCTAGCCTATTCACGTCTCATGCCATCGAAGTTACCTTTCCTTAAGTTCAGAACCTAGTTTCTGAATTAACTGTTGTCACTCTCCATCTTCATAAAGGATTCTATCATATTATGGTAACTCTTCCCCAAGGGGCCTCACACAACAACATTGCTAATTAGTCCTTTCTCATTTCACATCACCCAGTCTAGGATGGCCAGCCCACTTGTTGGTTCGTTGACATATTAGTCTGGAAAACCATCCCTCATACACTCCAAGAAATCCTCCTCCACTGCATTACTACCAGTTTGTTTAGCCCAATCAATATGTAGATTAAAGTCGCCCATGATAACTGCTGTACCTATATTGCACACATCCCTTATTTCTTGTTTCATGCTGTCCCCAACCTCACATTACTGTTTGGTGGTTTGTGCACAACTCCCACGAGCGTTTTCTGCCTTTTGGTATTCCGTAGCTGCAACCATAGCGATTCCACATCATCTAAGCTAATGTCCTTCATTACTATTGCGTTAATTTCCTCTTTAACCAGCAACGGCCCCCATCTCATTTTCATTTCTGCCCTGCGACTGGTGATGTTTGAGTGCAGGGGGATTTTACACTGCATGTAACCCGTGCTCTCCCTGCCCCGATATTGCTTGATGGGCGTGTGCAGAGGGAGTTTAATTTGTAGCTAACCGCATGGTCGACCTGCCTTGGGATTTTAATCTCAATTTCAATCCTTTTTTGCGTAGCCATGTCAGTTATGGCACTTTTAGCGCGCACCCAATTATCTTCTAAATGTGGTGAGGTTTCCTGCCTCCACCACGCTTTCAGGCAGTTAGTTGGGTGCAGTCATTTCCCCTCATATCTTCTCATATCTCTGGCCAATTACTTTAAATTTATACCCCATGATTGTTGTCCCCTCTGCCAATGGAAACAGATCCTTCCTATCCAATCTATAAAGGCCACTCATAATTTTAGCCAGCTGAATCAGGTCTCCTCTTAGCCTCTTCTGCTACAAAGAAAACAGAGCCAGCATCTCCAATCTTTCCTCATAGCTGAAATTCTCCAGTCCAGGCAACAATCTGTAAGTCTCCTCTACTGCAGCTGCTGCCTAACCAGGGTTTTGGACAGTTCAAGCATAAACTCCTTGCTCTTTTATTCAATGCTTCGACTTTTAAAGGGAAGCATTACATATGTCTTCTTACCAACCTTATGTTCCTGGATTGCTACCTTCAGGGAGCTGAGGACGTGCAGACCACGTTTTCTTTATTCCACTGCACTTTTAATTGTTGTACCATTTAACGTGTATTCTGTTGTTTGTTAGACCTCCCCAATTCTATTACCTCTCACTTTTCCGGAGATAATTCCGTTTGCCACTGTGCTGCACACCTGACCAGTACATTGATATATTCATGCTGCCCGCAGCTTACTTCTTCATTATCAACCACACAGCCTATTTTAGTGTAATCTGCAAACATCTCAACCAATCCCAAATATTTAAGTCCAAGACATTGATGTATACTTCAAAAAACAAGCGATCCAGAACTGAGCCATTTGCAATCACATTGGAGACAGCTTTCCAGTCACAAAAACAACCACCAAACCTTAGCCTTTGCTTCTTGCCTCCTAGCCAATTTTGTATCAAACTTGCCACTTTGCCCTGGATCCCAAGGGCTATTACTTTCGTGAATAATCTGACATATGGTATCTTATGAAACGATGTTCTAACTTTCATATACATTATATCATAAGCACTGCCCTCATCAACACTATTGGTTACTTTATCGAAAAATGTAATAAAGTTAGTCAGACACGAAATTCACTTGACAACTCCATGCTGACTATCCTTGATTAATCTGTGTCTTTACAAATGAAGATTCATCCTGTCCTTCCGTATTTTTTCCAATACTTTTCCCACCACCGAAGTTAGGTTGACTGGCCTGCATGTAATCGGTATTTACCTTCCTTCCTTTTAAAACAAGTTTACAACATTAGCCGTCCTCCAGTCCTCTGGCACCGCACCTGCAGCAAGAGAGGATTGTAAAATGATGTTCAGAGCATCTGCTATTTCCTCTTTTGCTTCTCTTAAAATCCTGGGTTAATTTTTCATCCGTTCCAGCGGTTTTACCCACTTTTAAAGCTGCTAAGCCCCTTAATACTCACTATAATACTCTCTCACTATATTTATCACGTCTAATATTTCACACTCCTCCTCCTTCACTACAAACTCTGCATCGATCATTTCTTCTGTGAAAAGGGATGCTAAGTATTCACTGAGAATCTGTCCCACCTCTTCCGCCTCCACACTCAGATTTCCTTTATGGTCTGTAATGGGCCTAAACTTTCATAGTTATCTTTTTGCTCCCGCTAAAAACATTAAACCATAGAAATGCACAGTGCAGAAGGAGGCTACTTCGGACCAACGTGTCCGTGCTGGCTGATAACGATCAAGGCCGCCGTCAGTCAGCATTTCTGAAGGTTACATATAAAATTATGAAGAATGAACGATGGCAGACACGAAACGAGCAGCAGGAGCGACTCTCCTGGTCCCCGAACACGTCCCTCTGCAATCTCTCGCTGCTCCTTCACCCGACCTCGCCGTTCCTGCTGAACCTGCCCACGCTCCCACAAGGTTGCACATGAGCAGTCCAGAAGGAGAAAATGAAAGTGAGATACTTACCATTCAAACAGCAAATAAGAACATAAGAACCTGCATAAGAACATAAGAATTAGGAACAGGAGTAGGCCATCTAGCCCCTCGAGCCGTCTCCGCCATTCAACAAGATCATGGCTAATCTGGCTGTGGACACAGCTCCACTTACCCACTCGCTCCCCATGACCTATAATTCCCTTAGTGGTTAAACATCTATCTATCTGTGACTTGAATACATTCAATGAGCTAGGCTCAACTGTTTCCTTGGGCAGAGAATTCCACAGATTCACAACCCTCCAGGATAATAAATTCCTTCTCAACTCTGTTTTAAATTGGCTCCCCCGTATTTTGAGGCTGTGCTCCCTAGTTCTAGTCTCCCCGACCAGTGGAAACAAACTATCTGCCTCTATCTTGTCTAAACCTCTGATTATTTTAAATGTTTCTATAAGATCACCCCTCATCCTTCTGAACTCCAACGACTAAAGACCCAGTCTGCACAATCTATCATCATATGGTAACACCCTCATCTGCGGAATCAGCCTCGTGAATCGACTCTGTACCCCCTCCAAAGCTAGTATAACCTTCCTTAAGTAAGGTGATCAGAACTGCATGCAGTATTCCAGGTGCGTCCTCTCCAATACCCTATACATTTGCAGAAGGACCTCCCTGCTTTTTACTCCATCCCTCTCGCAATGAAGGCCAACATTCCTTTCACCTGCCCGATTACCTGTTGCACCTGAAAACTATCTTTTTGTGATTCATACAAAAGGACCCCCAGGTCCGTCTGCACCGCAGCATTTTGTAATTTCTCCCCATTCAAATAATATTCCCGTTTACTGTTTTTTTTCCCAAGGTGGATGACCTCTCACTTTCCGACATTGTATTCCATCTGCAAAAGCTTAGCCCATTCGCTTAACCTATCTAAATCTGGTTGCAGCTTCTCTGTGTCCTCTACACAACCCGCTAATCTTTGTGTCTTCTGCAAATTTTGTTACACTACACTCTGTCGCCTCTTCCAGGTCTTCTATGTATATTGTAAACAGTTGTGATCCCAGCACCGATTTCCAACTCGAAAATGACCCATTTATCCCGACTTTCTGCTATCTGTTAGCCAGCCAATTCTCTATCCATGCTAATACATTTCCACTGATGCCGCGTACCCTTATCTTCTGCAGTAACCTTTTGTGTGGCACCTTATCGAATGCCTTTTGAATATCTAAATACACAACATCCATCAGTACACCTCTATCCACCATGCTCGTTATATCCTCAAAGAATTCCAGTAAATTAGTTAAACATGATATCCTCTTCACGAATCAGTGCTGCGTCTGCTTGATTGCACTATTCCTATTTAAATATCCCGCTGTTTCTTCCTTATTGATAGTTTCAAGCATTTTCCCCACTATAGATGTTAAACTAACCGGCCTATCGTTACCTGCATTTGCCTCCCCCTTTTTTAAATAGACGCGTTACATTAGCTGTTTTCCAATCCGCTGCTACCTCCGCAGAGTCCAGAGAATTTTGGTAGATTATAACTAATGCATCTGCTATAACTTCCGCCATCTTTTTTAATACCCTGGTATGCATTTCTTCAGGGCCAGGGGACTTTTCTACCTTGAGTCCCATTAACCTGTCCAGCACTACCCGCTAATGATAATGATTGTCTCAAGGTCGTCCCTTCCTACATTGCTGTGACCAGCAATTTCTGGCATCGTTTTGTGTCTTCCACTGTGAAGACCGAAGCAAAATAATTTTTTAAGGTCTCAGCCATTTCCACATTTCCCATTATTAAATCCCGCTTCTCATCTTCTAAGGGACCAACATTTACTTTCGTCAGGCTTTTCCGTTTTATATATCTATAAAAGCTTTTACTATCCGTTTTTATGTTTTGCGCAAGTTTACCTTTGTAATCTATCTTTCCTTGATTTATTGCTTTCTTAGTCATTCTTTGCTGTTGTTTAAAATATTTCCAATCTTCTACTTTCCCACTAAGCTTGGCCACCTTATCCGCATTGGTTTTTAATTTGATACTCTCCTTTATTTCCTTGGTTATCCACGGCTGGTTATCCCTTCTCTTATCGCCCTTCTTTTTCACTGATATATATTTGTGTTCAGCACTATGAAAGAGCTCCTTAAAAGTGCTCCACTGTTCCTCAATTGTCCCATCGTTTAGTCTGTGTTTCCAGTCTACATTAGACAACTCTGCCCTCATCCTACTGTAGTCCCCTTTGTTTAAGCATAGTACGCTCGATTCAGACACTATTTCCTCACCCTCAATCTGTATTACAAATTCAACCATACTGCGATCACTCATTTCGAGAGGTTCTTTAACTAGTAGATCGTTTATTATTCCTGTCTCATTACACAGGACCAGATCAAAGATAGCTTGCTCCCTTGTAGGTTCTGTAACATACTGTTCTATGTTTCTATGTTTCTATGTTCTAAGAAACAATCCCTTATGTATACTATGAATTCCTCATCCAGGCTACCTCGTGCGATTTGTGATGATCAATCGATATGTAGGTTGAAATCTCCCATGATTACTGCCATTCCTTTTTCACACGCCTCCATTATTCCCTTGATTATTGCCCGCCCCACCGTGAAGTTACTGTTTGGGGGCTATAAACTACGCCCACCAGTGACTTTTTCCCCTTACTATCTCTAATCTCCAGCCATAATTATTCAACATTTTGTTCATTAGATCCAATATCTTCTCTCACAACTGCCCTGATATCATCGTTTATTAACAGAGCTACCCCACCTCCTTTCCCTTCTTGTCTATCTTTCCGAATCGTCAGATAACCCTGTTTGTTTAATTCCCAGTCTTGGCCCCCCAGCAACCACGTTTCTGTGATGGCCACCAAATCATTTGTAATGATTTTTGCCGTCAACTCATTTACTTTATTTCGAATGCTGCATGCATATAATAATTTACCTTTATGGCCGTGGGCTGTGATATCTTCGCTAAAAGTGAACGCCACGCTGACCACCGGGCACCCTGCACCTCGGACTCCTGACCACCCGAAAACTCGGGACTCTGAGCCTCATGAACTAACAGGTCCTCCCGTACTCAGAGAATCTCCTGACTCACCGAAATCACGACTCGCCGAACTCCCGACTCGCCAAACGCTCAGGCTTTCTTGAAATGTAAGGGAATAAGAGGTTATGGGGTGCGTGCAGGGAATTAGAGCTTAATCCATGATCATCACAACCATGATCGTATTAAATCACGGAGCAGGCTCGAGGGGCGTTTGGCCTACTCCTGGTTATATTTTTCATGTTCTTATGTTCTTAAATTCTTATTGGAGGGCCTCCAGTCCTCCGAAATCACATCTGTACTCTGTCGCCAGTGAGGATTGGAAAATAATTATCAAAATCTCTGCTAATTCCCTTCTGGTTCTCTGAATAGCCGAATACATTACAGCCGGGCCTGGAGATGTATCCATAGAAACATAGAAACATAGAAAATAGGTGCAGGAGCAGGCGATTCTGCCCTTCGAGCCAGCATCACCATTCAATAAATCATGGCTGATCAGTCCCTCAGAACCCGTTTCCTGCTTTCTCTCCATATCATTTGAGCCCCTTAGCCATAAGGCCATATCTAACTCCCGCTTGAATATATCCAATGAACTGGCATCAACAACTCTGTGCGGCAGGAAATTCCACAGGGTAACAACTCTCTGAGTGAAGAAGTTTCTCCTCATCACAGTCCTAAATGGACTACCGATTATCCTATGACTGTGTCTCCTGGTTCTGAACTTCCCCAACATAGAGAACATTCCATCTGCACCTAACGTGTCCCGTCCCGTCAGAATCTTGTGTGTTTTTAATAGATCCCCTCTGCTCCTTCTGAACTCCAATGTATAAAGGCCCAGTTGATCCAGTCTCTCATCATATGTCAGTCCAGCCATCCCGGGAATCAGACTGGTGAACCTTCGCTGCACTCCCTCAATAGCAAGAACGCCCTTCCTCAGGTTAGGAGACCAAAGCTGAATACAATATTGCAGGAGATGCCTCACCAAGGCCCGGTATAGTTGCAGCAAGACCTCCCTGTTGAAAAAATCAAATACTCTCGCTATGAAGGCGAACATACCATTAGCTTTCTTCACCGCCTGCTGCACCTGAATGTCAACTTTCATTGACTGATGTACGATGACACCCAAGTCTCATTGCACTTCCCCTTTTCCTAATCTGCCACCGTTCAGATAAAATTATGTCTTTGCATTTTTGCCCCCAGAGTGGATAACCTCATATTCATTAACACTATACTGCATATGCCATGCATTTGACCACTCACCTAACCTGTCCAAGTCACCCTGCAACCTCTTAGCGTCCCCCTCACAGCTCACACCGCCACCCAGTTTAGTGTCTGCATACGTGGAGCTGTTACACTCTTTTCCTTCGTCTAAATCATTGATGTATATTGTAAAGAGCGGGGGTCCCAGCACTTTTTCCTGCGGCACTCCACTAGTCACTGCCTGCCATTCGAAAAAGGACCCGTTTATCATGAATCTCAGCTCCTGTCTGCCAATCAGTTCTCTATCCACGTCAGTATATTACCACCAATACCATGTGCTTTGATTTTGCACACGAATCTCTTGTGTGGGACCTTGCCAAAACCTTCTGAATATGCAAATACACCACACCCATTGGCTCTCCCTTGCCCACTCTACTAGTTACATCCTCAAAAAATTCCAGAAGATGTATCAAGCGTGATTTCCCTTTCCTAAATCCCTGCTAATTGGACTGACCCTGTTGCGCTGCTATTTCATCCTTAATCATTTATTCCAACTTTTCCACGACTAATGATGTCAGGCTTACGGTTCTAAATTTTCCCGCTTTCTGTCTCCCTCCCATTTTAAAAAGTGGTGTTACATTAGCTACCCTCCAGTCCATAGGAACTGATCCAGAGTTGATAGACTGTTGGAAAATGATCACCAATGCATTCACTATTTCTAGGGCCACTTCCTTAAGTACTCTGTGATGCAGACTATCAGGCCCCGGGGATTTATCGGCCTTCAATCCCATCAATTTCCCCAACAAAATTTCCCGCCTAATATTGATATCCTTCAGTTCCTCATTCTCAATAGACCGTTGGTCCCCTGGTACTTCCGGAAGGTTATTTGTGTCTTCCTTTGTGAAGACACAACGAAAGTATTTGTTCAATTATTCTGCTATTTCTTTGTTCCCCATTATAAATTCACCTGAGTCCGACTGCAAGGGACCTTCGTTTGTCTTCACTAATCTTTTTCTCTTCACATATCTCTCGAAGTTTTTATGTGCCCGTCAAGCTTCTTCTCGTACTCTATTTTCCCTCTCTTAATTAAAATCTTTGTCCTCCTCAGCGGAATTCTAAAATTCTCCCAGTCCTCCTGTTTGCTGCTTTTTCTTGCCAATTTATATGAATCCTCCTTGGATTTAACACTGTCATTAATTTCCGTTTTTGCCACGGTTGAGCTAACTTCCCCGTTTTATATTTACTCCAGACAGAGATGTGCAATTGATGAAGTTCGTCCATGTGATATTTAAATGTTTGTCATTGTCTATCCACCATGAACTCTTTAATATCATTTGCCTGTCTATACTAACAAATTCACGCCTCAATCCATCCAAGTTACCTTTTCTTCAGTTCAGAAACCTAGTTTCTGTTTTAACTGTGAAACTCTCCATCTTCATAAAGAACTCTACCATGTTATGGTCACTCTTCGCCAAGGGGTCTCGCACAACAAAATTGCGCATTCGTCCTTTCTAATTACACATCAACTAATCTAGAATGGCCAGCTTCCTAGTTGGTTCCTCGACATATTGGTCTAGAATACTATCACTAATACACTCCAAGAAATCCCCCTCCAGCGCTTTGCTACCAGTTTGGTTAGCCCAATCAATATGTAGATTGATGTCACCCATAATAACAGCTGTACCTTTATTGCATGCATCCATAATTTCTTTTCTGATGCTGTCCCCAACCTTAGTACGACTGTTTGGTGGTCTGTACACAACTCCCACGAGTGTTTTTTCCCCTTGCTATTCCGTAGCTCAATCCATTCGGATTTCACATCATCCAAGCTCATGTCCATTCTTGCTGTTGCATTAATGTCCTTGTTAACCAGCAATGCCACCCCGCCTTCTTTTCCTTTCTGTCTATCCTTCCTAACTGTTGAATACCCTTGGATGTTGAGTTACCAG
Source organism: Pristiophorus japonicus (assembly GCF_044704955.1). NCBI lineage: Eukaryota > Metazoa > Chordata > Chondrichthyes > Pristiophoridae > Pristiophorus > Pristiophorus japonicus. The sequence goes on along the minus strand of NW_027254395.1, from coordinate 1,780,203 downwards.
CCTTGGTCACCATGGACTCATGTCTCCTTGATGCTAATTACATCATCCCCATTAACTGCAATCTGCGCAGTTAATTCGTCCAACGAATTCCGTATACACCTCGCTGTGAAGCATAGAGCCTTCGGCTTTTCTTTCCAACACACTTTTCCCCATGAGAATTTCGCTATAATGTGGCTCTTTTTTCTTTTTGCCTTAGGTTTTTCTGCCCTCCAGTTTGACTTTTCTTCTTTCTATCTTTTGCTTCTGCACCCTTTCTACTTCCCACTCTCTCCCTGCACAGATTCTCATCCCCCTCGCATATTAAACTAAATCCTCCCCAACAGCACGAACAAACACTCCATCTTGGACATTGGTTCCAAATCTGCCCATTTGCAGACCGTCGGGTTTGTACTGGTCCCTGCTCCCCCAGAACCGGTTCCAATGTCCCATGAATTTGAATCCCTCCCCTCTGCACCAGTCATCAAGCCGCGTATTCATCTGAGCTAACCTGTGATTCCTACTGACTCGCACGTGGCACTGTTGCAATCGTGAGATGACTACTTTTGAGGTCCTACATTTTAATTTAGCTCCCTAAATTCGTCTTGTAGGAACTCATCCCGTTTTTTACCTGTATCGTTGGTACCTATCTGCACCAAACTGGCTGTTCACCCTCCCTTTTAAGAACGCCCCGCACTTGCTCGGATACATCCTTGAACCTTGCACCAGGGAGGCAACATACCATCCTGCCGTCTTGGTCGCGGCAGCAGAATCGTCGATCTAAACGACTTATATTGAATACCCTATCACTAAAGCGCTCCCACATATTTTTCTGCCCTCCTGTGCAGCAGAGCCACACATGGTGCCATAAACCTGGCTGCTGCTGCACTCCCCTGATGAGTCATGCCCTCCAACAGTACCCAAAACAGAGTATCTGTTTTGCAAGGGGATGACCGCAGGTGACCCCTGCACTACCTTGCTTGCGCTGTTCGTCCTGTTGGTCAACATTTCTCTTTCTGGCTGTATATCCTTTACCTGCCGTAAGACCCACTCACTAAATATGCTGTTCATGTCATTCTCAGCATCGTGGATGCTCAAGAGTTCATCTACCCGCAGCTCCATTGCCGCAATGCGGTCCATCAAGAGTTGCAGGTGGATGTATTTCCCGTACATGTAGTCGTCAGGGACAACGGAAGCGTCCCTGATTTCTCACAAAGTACAGGAGGTGCATAACACGTGTTCGAGCTCTCCTGACATGTCCAAACACTTAGATTAACTTAATTTGGCAACAACAATGCTAAAGGTGAATAAGTGAAAAGGTAAAGAAAATGAAACACGAATTACCAATCACCAGCCAATAACTTACCATCTTGACTCTGACGTCACCTTTCGATTTCTTTCTACTTTTTTTTGCCTCCCTGCTGCAGCTGCACCAGCTGGTCTCCTCGACCAGGAACACCCGCTGCTCACTGACGGGCCTCTTGAAGGCCGCTCCCCTCCCGAACTCCCGCTTCCTCGAGAACGAAATCCCGCTGCTCACTGTCTGGCCTCTTGTAGGCATCTCTGCTCGCGAACTCCCGCCTCCTCGACTAAGAACACCCGCTGCTCACTGACGGGACTCTTGTAGGCTGCTCACCACCGAAAACCCGCCTCCTCGAACACGAATTCCCGTTACTCACAGACCGGCGTCTTGTAGGCCGCTCGCCTACCGAACTCCCGCCTCATCGACCACGAAATTTCGCTGCTCACTGACAGGGCTCTTGTAGGTTGCTCAGCACCGGAACTCCCGCCACCTCGTCCACGAACTCCCACTGCTCACTCACGGGACTCTTGTCGGCAGCTCGCCTCCCGAACTCCCGCCTCCTCGACCAAGAGCTCCAGCTGCTAACTGACGAGCCTCTTGTCGGCCGCTCTCCCACCGAACATTCCGCCTCCTCCCCCATTTATATTTCACGTAATATTCCACTATGCTTCGCCCTGATTGCAATGTCTGCATCACCCTTTGTATTTTGTGAAATCACATTCTTCATTTAAATCCATAGTCGCTTCTTCCACCGCCACACACGGATTACCTTTATGGTCTCGAATAGACCCTGTTCTTGCTTTCGTTATCCTCACGCTCTTAGTGTGTTTAATCCTCTCAATATTTTAATACACTTATTTTCGACCTAGAAATGTAAACGTGATTTAAAGCTTTGAGATTCTTGATTTTCGAACACATCATGGCCTCATGTATGGCGCAGAGACACGGATCCTGTTCAGTAGATACCTCAAATCGTTGGACAAGTACCACTAACGATGTCGCCGAAAGATCCTGCAAACCCCCTGGAAAAACAGTCGCACCAACGTTAGCATACTCGATCAGGCCAACATCACCACCATTGAAGCACTGACCGCACTTGATCAGCTACGCTGGTTAGGCCACATTGTTCGCATGCCAGGCACAAGATTCCCAAAGCAAGCGCTCTTCACGGAACCCCTTCAAGGCAAAGGTGCCAAACTTAGACATGGAAACATAGAAAATAGTTGCAGGAATCGCCCCTTCGAGACGGCACCGTCATTAAATGGGTTCATGGCTGATCATTCAATTTCACTACCTCATTCCTGCTTTCTCGCCATACCCCTTGATCCCCCAAGGAGTAAGGATTACGTCCAACTCCTTTAGAATATATTTGGCGAATTGGCCTCAATAACTTTCTGTGGTAGAGAATTCCACAAGTTCACCACTCTATGGGTGAAGAAGCTTCTCCTCATCTCGGTCCTAAATGGCTTAGCCCTTATCCTTAGACTTTGCCCCCTGGTTCTGGACTTCCCCAACATTGGGAACATTCTTCCTACATCTACCCTGTCGAAACCAGTCAAAATTCTAAACGTTTCCATGAAATCCACTCTCATTCTTCTGAACTCCAGTGAATACACCAGCCCAGTTGATCCACTCTTTTTTGATGTTTCAGTTCCGCCATCCCGGGAATCAGTCTGGTGAACCTTCGCTGCACTGCCTCAACAGCAAGAACGTCCTTCCTCAAGTTAAGAGACCGAAACTGTCGACAATACTCCAGTTTTGGCCTCACCAAAGCCCTGTACAACTGCAGTAACACCTCCCTGCCACTGTACTCAAGTCCCCTCGCTATTTACGCCAACATGCCATTTTCTTTCTCAACCGCCTGCCGTACCTGCATGTCAAACTTCAATGACTGATGTACCATGACAGCCATGTCTCTTTGCAGCTTCCCTTTTCCTAATCTGTCACCATTCAGATAATAGTCTGTCTCTCTTTTTTTAACCACCAAAGTGGATAACCTCACATATATCCGCATTATACTTCATCTGCCATGCATTTGCCCGAGTCACTCTGCAGCCTCATAGCATTCACCTCGCAGCTCACACTGCGTGCCAACTTAGCGTCATCCGCAAATTTGGAGATACTACATTTAATTACTGAGCAATGTTCCATGGTACTGTGAAGCAATCCCAGCGTATTATACTGAGCCCGGATGGGTGGAATTTGACTGGTTTGATACGGTTTTAACCCCGCAAGATGAGTGCATCAGGGATGCCGACAGGAAATGTTGCAATGAATGCCATGATTATTTCCTTGTGGTCAACAACGAGATGCACATTCAGGGAGTGGACTCCCTTTGGGTTCATAAACACCTCTGCATCCTGAAAGGGTGCTCGCAGGGCGATGTGTGTGCTGTGTATTCCTCCCTGTAACTTGGGGAAGTTTGCTATTCTGGAGAAATCCAAAGCCCCCTCAGTCTGTTCCACCCTGGTCAAAGGGAAGTTTATCAGGTGCATCCTTTGAGCGTAAAGGGCTTCAGTAACCTATCGAAAGCAGCAATGCATGGCATACTGAGAGCTCGGGCAAATGTCGCCTGGTGATGACTGAAAGGAGCCAGATGCATAGTAGGAAAGTGCCGCAGTAACCTTGACCTCAAAGGGCAGCACGGTCATGATGGTGGTGTTAGGCTGCAGATCTCCCTGATGATCTGGTCTATACCAGCGATGACCTCCTTTGGAATCATACTTTCCTAAGGCACGTGTTCACCAACACGTTCAGGTAAGACTGTTTCTCTCTGGAAATGCGTCGGGTGTACGTTCTCCTCCTCCTCCTGCCACGTATTAATTGGGCAGATAATGCTCTTCAATATCCCTTCTTTCACCTCTAGTGTGCAGCATGTGTGTAGTCATCAATACAGGCTGAGAATTTTCAGGCCCCATTAAAATTACTATTAGACCTATTCTTCAGAAATATTACATTTTCATCCGAAATTTCATAAATTTGTATAAATTCGTCCACAGTATTATAAAATGTTTCTTACATTTTGATATTCACCTTAAAATAACTCACAGATTAAATCAATGATCTCCAGAAATTGAAGCAGCCTTTTCTAGAAAAGTCCTTCCATGTGCGAAATGGATTCCATGCCGCTGGGTTAAGATCAGTTGAATGCAGCTTTTTTTCAGCATCTTTTTGGGCTAACGTTAGGCTGGGCGATTTATGGGCGTTAGTTTCCAATAAAATCTGTTTTCTAGATGTTGACATCATAAACATATGGACGAGTGGTTAAATTAAATGTCGGCGTTAACTTGATTCCAAAACTAATGCTGGCGATAAATGGCTAATAAATAGGTGATAGATGGACGTTAGTTTCCATATCTGGGTAAATGGGAGATAACCGGGTGTTATAACATCTCAGCGTTTAAATGGGTGGTAAGTGATGGGTAGCTGGGAGAAACTAATAGAAATTCTTGCATTGATATATTATACAAACAGCAAGGGACCTAGTACTGAGCCCTGCCGAACCCCACTGGAAACAATCTTCCAGTCACAAAAACACACCAATCATTTGCCTTTGCGTCCTGCCACTGGGACAATTATGGATCCAACTTGACACTTTCCCTTGGATCCGATGATTTTTATTTTTCTTCCATGTGGAATTTGCTGCAAGCAATGATTTAAATCCATGCAGACTACATCAAACAAACTGTCTTCACCGAATCTCCTTGTTACCGCCTCAACAAATTCAATCATGTTAGTTCGACATGAGTTTCCCTTAACAAATCCATGCTGACTGTCCTTGATTAATCCGTGCCGTTACATATGAATGATTAATATTGTCGCTCTGACTTTTTCTGATTATTTTCCCACGGTCTAGTTCAGGGTCACACAGCTTGAATTACTCGGTGAACCCCTTTATTATTTAAACAATGGTACAGTGTTAGCAAACCGCCAGTTCTCTGGCAACACAATTTTGTTCCATACCGAATTGGAAATTGATGGCCAGAGCCTCCGCTATTTTCTCTATTGTTTATCTTAATAGCCTGGGTTACGTTTCTTCCGAGCCCAGTGAAGTCCCTTCTTTCAAAAATGCTAAAAAAAAACTTAACATTTCCACTCTCACTACATTTATCTCATCTAATAATTCACACACCAACTCTTAACTACAATTTCTGCATCGTGACCCTTGTGAAGACAGATGCACATTTTTCGTTGAGGAACATTCCCACCTCTTCCAAATCCAAACACATGTTACTTTTTTGGTCTCTAATAGGTCATACACTTTCTGTAGGTAGGCTTTTGCCTTTCATGTATTTATAAAATATCTTTGTGTTTTCCTTGATTTCACTTGCCAATATTTTGTCATAGTTCTGTAATTTTGTTTTTAATTCCATTTACCGCTTGGCTTTCTGTAGTATTTAGATTTCTGCATCTGACTTAAGCTTCCCTTTTTTGTCTCATTTTATTAATTGACATCCATGAGGCTCTAGTAGTTGAGCTCCACACTTTTTCTTGAAAGAAACATATTTGCTCTGAAATCTCTCAATCTCTTCCTCGAATGCCTCACACTACTCCGGGACTGATTTACCTTCAGTAGTTGTTTCCAGTCCACATTCGATTAATCGCATCTCACCACATTAAAATTGGCCTTTCCCCAATTGAAATATGTAACTCCTAGTCTATCTGTATCCTTTAACATAAATACAATAAATTTTACTGAATTAGGATCAATGCCACCAACATATTCTCACCCACCTGTACAACTTAATTAATTAAAACTAAGATAGGATTTCTCCCTCTGTTGTTTGTCTTGCTAAGTACAGGCTCAAAATGCTGAGCTCAATATATTTTATGAATAACGCGAACTCTATACCGTTCACACGAATTATATGCCAATTATTCACCTGGAATATAACGTTGGTGGCAATGAAAAGCGTTCACCACTGGCCACAAGTATCCAGCGACCTTTGTTTCGAGAATTTCTGGTACTAGACGTGGAATACATATCAGCGGATAAAAGTGGGGATTCCGTCGATTTTTTAATTCATTGCAGGATGTGGTTATCGCTGGCAAAGCCAGCATTTATTGTCCATCGCGTAATTACCCTTGAGAAGATGGTGGTGAAATGTCTTCATGAATTGCGGCAATCCTTGTGGTTACAGTGCTGTTCGGGATAGAGTTACAGAATGTTTACTCAGCGACGATGGAGCATCGGCAAAATATTACCATGTCAGGTTGATGTGTAGCCCCGTGTGCCTCTTCCAAGTGATGCTGTTCCCATGCGCCTGCTGCCCTTGAAAATCTTGCTGGTCGAGATTGCATGGTTTGGGTGGTGCTGCTGAAGTAGCCTTGGCGAGTTGCTGCAGTAAATCTGGCAGATGGTACACACTGCAGTTACGGTGCACTCATGTTCCAGGGAGTGAATCTTTAAGCTGGTGGATGCTGTGATCATCAAGCTGGCTGCTTTGTCCTGGATGGTGCCGAGATTTTTGAATGTTGTTGAATGTGCACTCAGTCAGGGAAGTGGAGAGTACTCCATCATAATCCTGACATGTGCATTGTAGATGGTTGGAATTCTGAGGGTGGAGTTGAGACACTCGCCGAGATTACCCGGACTCCGACCTGCTCTTGTTGCCACATTATTTATGTAGCTGGCCAAGTTAAGTTTCTGGTTAATGGTGACCCCAGGATTTGTTAGTCGGGGATTCGGCGATGGTAATGCTGTTGATTATCAATGGAAGGTGGTTAGAATCTCGATTGATGGACATTGACATTGCCTGCCACTTATGTGATGCGAAAGGCCAGTCTGGCAGCTATGTCCTTGTAGATCTCGGCCAGCACAGTCAATGGTGGTGCGACTGAGCCACTCTTGTTGATGATCAGTAATGTCCCATACCCAGATTACGTTCTGCTTCTTCCAAGTTGCGTTCAACATGAAGAAGAGCTGATTCTTCAGCTGAGGGACGGCGGTAATTGCTAATCAGCAGAACGTTTTCTTGCCATTATTTGACCTGATGGCGTTCATTTTGTATCTAGCTACACTGTGAACGTATTGGACAAAGTCACACACAAGTCGTCATTACAAAGACGGAATTGCAGGGAACTAAATGGAAAGTGGGCGTGAAGAATTAGCTCAGTAACAACATCAAAGCATGGTGTTGGGTGGATGTTTTTCAGATTGTGAGGGGGTTTGCCGTGCTGATACCCAGGTGCCAATTGTGGCTCCATTACTGTATGCAATTATGATAAACACCTGGAATAAGTTGTAAAGAGCGGAATGAAAAACTTTACAGATAATACAAAATTTGGCACAGTAGTAGGTAGTGATGTGGCTAGTTATAGGCTTTGAGCTGATTGAGACAGGATGTTGAAATGGGCAGGAGCATGGCACATGGAGTTCAACGTAGAGGAGTATGAAGCGATACCCCTTGGGAGCACTAATATGGAAAGTCAGTAGAGTATAAATAGCACGAATTAGAAAATTCTAGATGAGCAGAGAGATCTTGGTGTCCATATCCACAAATCCTCGCACTTAACCTGGCTGACCAACATTTTTCTCCTCTATCATTCAAAATCATTCCAGCTGAATACTTTTCACACTGATCAGCATCAGCCTCCAGATTATTACCCCAATATAACCCATCATCTCTGATCAGGACCAGGAAACAGGAGATTAGCCGCAATATTTTCCTCCGTAACTGATCAGGAACAGGAGATTGCCCCAATATATCCCAACATCACTGATCAGGAGCAGGACCCAGGGGATTGCCCTAACATATCCCAGCATCACTTATCAGGAGCAGGACCCAGGGGATTGCCTCAATATATCCCCTTATTACTGATCAGCAGCAGGATCAATTGGACTGCCCCAATATATACCAGCATCACTGATCAGGAACAGGACCCAGGGGGTTGCCCCAAAATATAGCAACATCACTGATCAGGAGCAGGACCCAGGGGATTGCCCCAATATATCCCAGCATCACTGATCAGGAGCAGGACCCAGGGGATTGCCCCAATATATCCCAGTATTACTGATCAGGAGCAGGACCCAGGGGATTGCCCCAATATATCCCAGTATTACTGATCAGGAGCAGGATCCAGGGGATTGCCCCAATAAATACCATCATCACTGATCAGGAGCAGGACCCAGGGGATTTCCCCAATATATCCCAGTATTACTGATCAGGAGCAGGACCCAGGAGATTGCCCTGATATATACCAGCGTCACTGATCAGGAGCAAGGCACAGGCAAAAGAGATTTTCTTTGTCTCAAACAAATTAAAATTCTGGGTTCCTCCAATGGCAGTTTGTTAAATTTGAAATTTGAGATCGGCAACAGACAGCGCATCCCTTTTAAGCAGACACAGAATGCCCCGGTTCTGATAACACACCATTTTAAACAGACAGAGATTGCTCCCAGACAAACAGAACAGCACGTTAAAAGGGATACGGAGGCAAAATGAATAAAAACACAACATTCTTTCAAACTCTGCAGGTCGTGCAGATTCATTGGATGAACAACTCGATTTTACGAAAAGTCGGATGATCAATCCGATCTTTTAGGAAAATATTTAAGATTACAGACTTCATCAACAAGGACAGGACCTGAAAAGAATAGACAGCGAAAAAGGACAAAGTTTAGGTCTGTGTTGCAGTGGAATGCAGGATTGATTGAATACTAAATGGGAAAATGGAGGTGGGTGCTAATCGGGCAATAAATGATCAAAGTAGGCTCCAGAGGAGGTGTTACTGGAGCACCTAACACCCATGTTTATGGAGCTAATTCCAATGTTTTTGGAGCTAATTCCCCTGTTTCTGGAATTCATTCCTGTATTTATGGAGATCCCATTCCCCCTGTTTCTGGAGCTAATCCCATTGTTCTGGGGCTATTTCATCTATGGTGCGCTCTTCTAATTTCGCTGCCACAGGAACAGCTAATTTGCCTATATATATATGGCTAATCGTCTCTTGTTAATCCTAATCCTTCTGTTTCTGGAGCTACATCCGCTGTTTCTGGAGCTAATACTTTAGTTTCCGGAGCTAATTCCACTGTTCATTGCCTGCTAATTGCCCAGTCTGTGGTACTCCTAATTGGTCTGTTTCGAGTAACGTCCCCTGAAGCTAATCACCTTGTTTCTCTAGCTAGAAAGTCCTCTGTTTCTGGAGCATCTGATTCTCAATCTTTCTGGAGTTAATCAATATATTTCTGAACATAATTCACTACTTTCTGGAGCTCCAAGTTCCGATGTTTCTGGAGCACTTAAGTCCCTAGTTTATGGAGTTAACTCCAATATTTCTGGAGCTAATTCCCCAGTTTCTGTAATTCATTACTGCAATTAAGGATATCCCATTCACCCTGTTTCTGGAGCTAATCCCTTTGTTCCTGAAATAATTCTAGCTTTCATGGAACTCCTAATTTCCCTCTCAGCAGTTCTTATTTCCTCTGTTCCTGGAGATAATTCCCTTGTTTCTGGAGCTCATCTTTTTGCTGGAGTACCTAATGTCCCAGCTTGTGGATCTCGTAATGCATCTGTTTCTGAAGGTATCACCCCTGATTCTGTTGCTACTTGAACAGTTTCTGAGCTAATACATTTTTTCTGGGGAAAATTCATGTGGAGCTCCTAATTTCCCTTTTTCCGAAGCTCCAAATTGTGCTGTTTATGAAGCACATAATTGTACTTTTTATGAATCTGGTAGTTTGTCGATATATATGGCTCCGAAACGTCCTGATTATGGTGCGCTCTCCTAATTACCCCGCAACATGAACACGAATGCAACTTTTCTGGAGATAACTCTCCTATTTTTAAACGTAATTCCCCTGTTTCTGGATCAAATTGCGATGGACTGTGATTATTCATATGTTCCTGGAGCTCAAATCCGCACTTTCTGCGACTCCTAATTTCCCAGTTCCTGGAGGGAATTCCCCTGTTTCTGTAACTAATTCAACTGTTCATGGAACTAAAACAAGGAGGGAGAGAATGATAGACCGGTTAGCCTGACATCAGAGGTGGGGAAAACCAAGCAGCAAAAAGGGGAAGGAGCCTCAGAGTATGGGGAACGATTGTTCCAGATATATCATGAATGCTCTGGACAGGTTGCGGTGACTGAGCATTTAAGGACGGACTATCCGCTGCACACCAGACCATTATAAAAATGGGAGTAATTGTAACCCAGGATTATGATGAACTGTTCGAGTGGGCTAGTGGCGTCCAGGCAGGGGGCGATGAAAAATCTCAGTCAAAGATAAAGCAGGAAAAGATCTCTGCCACGGGAACAGGAGGAGGGCAGAAAAGGGGGAATTGCCATAATTGTGGAAAACTGGGCCATTTTGCCAGGGAATGCAAAGGGAAAGGCAGTGAAAAGCAATGTCCGTATTGTGGTAAGAAAGGGCACCTGGAAGCGACGTGCTATGATAAAAATGGCTATCCTAATAAGCAAGGACCCTGTCAGAACAGGAATACCAGCAGCGGCAGGCGTACAAAGTCACCCAGTGATGTCTGGCGGCCCCTGTACAAAGTAAAAAGGAAGGAAGGATATATGTGTCTGCACGGGTCGACAGTGTGAGATGCTCGTGGAGACGGGAGCCTCAAAATCATTTGCCAATATGCCCCTTCCCGTCACCAAGAAGGCTCTGATAAACGGAAAATAATGGGCGGCGCACACTGGCCTACCTGAGCACCACCCAATTGATGGAAATTGATAACTTATATATACCCATGAGATTTTGCGTATGCAAGAATCGTGAGGGAACAATATTGGGAAATGATGTAATGAGGGAATTTAAGGCCCTGATTGATTGCGGCAAGGGGAAATTGACATGGCCAAAGGCGGATGGCAGTAAGAGAGATTTAGGACAGATAGCCCACCATGTAGAAAGTATAGGTGTAGCTACAGCCACAAAAACTGACTGGCTCATCGGGACTGGAGGGTATGGAGGCATATGTGCCAGTGTGCCCGGGGTCTGGGCACAGACAACATTAGATATTGGAAATGCGAAGATGGATCCTATTAAAGTCCCTGCACTACCTCATAAACCACACGGACAATACCCTATAAGACCTGAAGCTAGAACAGTGGTTGTAGAAATAGTAAAAGGGCTAGTGGAATAGGGTATCGTAAAAGAAACAGTTAGCACCACTAACTCTCCAACATGGCCGGTAAGGAAACCAGATGTGAGTTATAGACTCACTATCGATCACACAGCCCTTAACAAGGTCACCCCCAAATTACACCCGATAGTGGCCAGCCCCTCCACAATCCTTCATGGATTGTCCCCTGAACATAAGATCTTTACAGTCCTGGACATAGCAATGGTTTTTGGGCCCTTCCCTTGGACCCAGAATCACACGAAAATGTTCCCTTCACGGTGGAGGATAAACAATATACTTGGACCCGATTACCACAAGGATTCCATAATAGTCCTGCCATATTCTATCGAGTCATTAGGGATATATTAAAACAAATAGAGGTACCGACAGGAAATAGTATTTTACAATATGTCGACGACATATTAAAAGCATCAGAAACCAAGGAAGGACATCAGGCAACCCTATACTTAGTATTAAGGGCTCTGCAAACGGCGGGCCTTAAAGTTAACCTCAAAAAGGCCCAGGTAGGATAATCCCAGGTCCTGTATCTTGGGTACTGCCTCTCAAAGAGGCTGAGAGAAATGCCCTCGGATAGGAAAAAGGCTGTTAAGGACATGCCTAGACCAGTCACGGTAACGGGGGTGAAGAAGGTACTGGGCCTCTTTACTTACAGCCGGCACTTTATCCCTGATTTTGCAAAAATTGCTGAGCCATTATAAAGATTAGTGAAAGGGGGCAAACCGGCCCTAGACCTCATAGAGTGGGGCCCTGAACAAGAACAGGCGTATAGTAAACTCAAGTCGGAACTAGTCTCCGCCCCGGGATTGGGACTGCCTGACATGGGTAAGGATTTCCACATCCACTGTAACAATGAAGGTGGGTTCTATATGGCCGTGCGCACACAATATCATGGGGATAAAAGGAGACCTATAGCCTATTACTCTACCACCGAAAGCCCGGTGGTGACTGGGTTATCCAAAAGTATCGCCACGCTAGATTGCGCAGCTTGGGCGGTAAAATAAGCGAAACTGTGGTGATGACTGGTAACATCATTCTCCACACTAAACACACATTGCTAGAAATGTTAAACACAGGAAAACTGAGTACCGTAGCTAATATGCGACGGGAAAAGTGGGAAGCAGTCCTCTTAACACCCAACAAAGCGGTAACCATAATTAGGGATGTAGGAAACAACCCCACAGAAGGTATAATGGGTGAAGGGGAACCCCACTTTTGTGAAGAGGTATGTGAGGATATGGAACAGGATAGAATAAAAGACGCCCCCCTTCAAACCGCAGAACAAATCGTGTCTGTGGACGGCTCACGAAAATACATAGAGGGACTACCTCGTCCCGGATGGGCCATAGTTAACCATAATCTAGAGACAGTTGAATCAGGGCGAAATAATGGGGGGTTGTCAGCACAAGTGGTTTAACAGGTAGCCCTCACCCGGGCACCGGAAGAATCGGAAAATAAGATTGTTAATATCTATACGGACAGTAGATATGCATTCGGGTAGTACGCAATTATATGACAGCATGAGGGAGAAGTGTTTTTTTCACAACGAGCGGACATCCCATAAAGCATCAGCTGAGAATAGAAGCTCTTTTAGCAGCCAATAATAAACCAAAACAGGTAGCGGTTATTAAAATTAAAGCCCACAGGAGGGAGCCGGACCGAACCAGTCCAGATTGGCTGAGTCACCAGGGAAATAAAGCTGTAGACGTAGCTGCACAGAAGGCATTAGAACAGGAAGAGTGTGAGGAAGCCTCAGTCAGTGCCGCTGGGGCCCGAGACGAACAGATAAGTATTAAGAAACTACACCAGAACACTTCTGAGGAGGAAATAGGTATGTGGACAAAGCAGGGCGCAACGCAAGGGAAGGATAACGTTTGGAGACGAAACGATAAGGTAATGGCGCCTGAATGCATTCAGAATACCTTATTGGAGTTGCATCATGGCCTGTCTCATTCAGGACGAGAGGCCATGACCGGGAGTCTTGGAAGAGATTGGTGGTGGAAAGGGATGGGGAGAGATATCGCCAAATATTGCCATCGATGCGTTACCTGCGCATAATATAATCCAGGCAGGCCCATTAAAATTAAAATGGGACAACAGCCCCCTCCACGGGGGCCATGGGAACACGTACAAATTGCCCCATCCCATGCAACAAGATATTGCCTAGTGATTATAGATCAATTTATCCGGTGGGTGGAAGCTTTCCCCACACGTGATTGCACTGCCTCAACAGTGGCAAGGATATTCTGACCAAGGCACCCACTTCACCGGAAAAAAATAAATTGTAAAAAAAATATGCCAGCTTATGGGCATAAAACAAAAATTATACATCCCCTACCACCCGCAGAGTTCTGGGATGGTAGAGCGCATGAATCATACCCTTAAGAACGCCCTGGCAAAGGCCATGAAAACTTCAGGAAAAACGTGGACAGAAGTATTACCCATTATATTGATGAAGTTAAGAGCCACGACAAACCGGACAACCGGATTAACCCCTTATGAACTAATGACAGGAAGGGCGATACAATTACCAGAGAACTTCATAACAGGGGGGGCCGATGTAGGCCCATTAAAAGACAAAACAAAACGGTATGTTTTGGAACTAAGTACTCAAATAAAAGGGATGCGTAAATTAGTTAGGGACAATCAGGAAGAGAGGGACGCGGAATCAGAGCTTACAAAGCTTCCTGAAGTCCCGTTGGTGTGAAGTCGCGTTCTGCTAAGGGTCCTTCCGGGAAAACCGGTGTTTGCCCCAAAAATGAAGAGGACCGTATGAGGTTATAATCAGCAGGGATACTTGTGCCTGCATCGATGTTAAAGGAACGGACAATGGAAGCATCGGACCCAGCTTAAGGTTTTTGAAGCAGCTGTTTACCACACGTATTAGTTGTTGTTGTTTGTCTATTTACAGATTGACAGCGAGAGATTCTTCAAAGCCATACGGCCATTTTGCCTTTGACAATTTGTTAATTATAGAGTAATAAGATGAAAATATATATTGCGATCGGTGAGATTATCATAGATCGTGTTAGGTCCGGCCTGCTAGCTAGACCGAAACGAGAGTTAATTGTGAATACCTTTTTGTACATGTCTTATGTTTTTGCGCAAAATGAGAACTTTTCCAGTTGCTGGGTATGTTTGCACATCCCCATCCATAGCAAAGGAGGCATCCCTTTGAGGTCAATCTCCCTTAACATTTCGGAAGTAGCGGAGTGGGTAATGCGACAAAACGGTACAGCGGAAGTTAATGATACTTGGAACCAGAGTAGGGATAAAGAAACGTGGAGATAGGGGCGGTTAACTTTTGGATGCATTGACGGATGGTACCAGCCGGAATACATTAGGTTGGTACGACCCCCGTTCCTGGTTTTGACCAACACCTCAGCAGTTGGAAGGCCCACTGCTGACATTTGTTTCACTAGAACCCTGACTGGTGAGGAAACAGGTTTTGTAGCAGGATACTTTAACCTCACCAGGTGGAACATAATAGCCAGCGAAACAACAAACCAGGGGTCCTTTTAAATAGAGGGTTTGAAGAATCAGACAAGTAGCCAGGACTGGGACCCTAAGATCAGGTGGCGACGGGGGCTGAGAGAGAGATTGGGATCGAATCTAACAGCATACAATGGCACTTATTTTGTGTGCGGGCATAAGGCCTACCCCTGGTTGCCTCAGATCCGGAGGGGGTCCTGTTATTTGGGATATATGGTCCCTTTTGTCACACGGGTACACACTTTAGCAGAACTACAGACACCAGGTCGACTAAGACGAGATCTTACCCCGGAGAAGAGGCTATTTGGGGTCATGATGCTCACATTCGGGATAGGACGCACCATAGATGAATTACGTAACCTAGAGAGGGTACTGGAACAGATAGTTAACGACACTGCTGAAGCAATGGAGGGCATAACGGCTGATATGGTAGCCATACGCTCAATGGTACTCCTGAACAGAATGGCCCTAGATTATATACCAGCACAAAGTGGGGTCACATGTGCCTTAATTGGAGATGAATGTTGCACTTACATTCCCGATAATTCAGAAAACATAACCAACCTCGCTGATCACATAAGAAGGGATGTAAAGAAGTTATCCACGACAGCAGGAGGATCTGGCTGGTTTGACTGGCTGTTCGTGGAATCCTGTGGGTCCTATCTTATGCATGGAGTAATTATTCTGGTTGTAATAATAATTACTTGCTGTCTGATTATCGGGTGTTTTAATATTTGCTGTAAAGTTATGATGGCTCGACTGATGGCAGTAGCCAGTGCAATCGCCGAAGAAGAAGCACACCTGATGGAAATACTTGAAGACACCAAGGATGAAGAAACAGATGACGATGACACCGACCACTATCTTTGAAGGGTAGCCTCGAGCTACAGGCAAGGTGGACATACGGAACATCAGGGAAGTAACATACCACAAAGGACGAATATATGACACCATGCTACTATCATTGTGGTCATCTGGATTTCATGAACATCCTCCAGGACATAAAGGGGGAATATTGTTGGAGCAGATTTTTGGACATATACTTGACGAGTATACGGGAACAAACATTTGTTTTTATTTTCCCCTTTAATCAATTTTGTAAGGGACAATACTGATGCATTATGCTTTATATTAAAAAAAAACACAGTTAAACTTCAAGGTATGCTGGACTTAAGTTTTGGAGATCGGAAAGTGAGATAATGAACGACTGGAGAGAGAAGTGGGGGTATGTTTGTCTATATCGGTGATAAAAAGCCTGCACTTGTTAATAATGCCCTGTCACAATGCGAGGATGGTTTATAACAAGAGCTCAGCCTTGGATAGTAATTGTATGAAAAGCTTTGTAAACCTTGTAATGCGATGATTAGACTTAAGGACTAGTGCTAAAGCATGTGATTTAAATTGTAATTTGTAAGATAAAAGAACCTCACTGGAGATACCAAATTGAGAAGCTGGTTCAGAGAGAGGCGTATCTAACACTTCTCCCAAAGCTTTGTCTCCGATTTAATAAACCTCTCTTTATATATTATACAGTCTCGGAAATATTTTTCCACAACATGTCTGTGGGAAAATATTTCAGACACCAGTGTGACTGGAAAAGCACACACACATCCGAGTGACAGTGTTCCACTGCACTGACTGTGGAAAGAGCTTCAATCAGTTACACAGCTGAAAAAATATTGCACCATTCTCAGCGGGGAGAAACTACACGTGTTCTGTGTTTGGCCAAAACTTGAACTGATCATCCAACCTGGGAGATACAAGGACACCTGCATCATGGAGAAACCGTGGGAATGTGGAGACTGTGAGAAGGGATTCAGTTCCCCGTCTTATCTAGAAATTCATTGTCACAGTCACATCGACGAGAGGCCGTTCACCTGCTCTGTGTGTGGGCTAGGGGTTCACTCAGTCGTCCAACCTGCTGAAACTCCAGTGAGTTCACACTGGGGAAGTGTGGGAAGGGATTCACTCAGTCATCTGAATTGCGTGTTCACAAATGTCTGCAGGGGTAATGTTCTACTGTTATTACTGCTGTTAGTCGCATCCTGACTGAATCGTGTTCGTTCTGTCAGTTGGGATTTGTTTCTGCTGATATTACTAACGCAGAAAACTGGGATGGAGTTTAATATTTCAAATAATACAATGTTTCGATATTTGAAATATCCATGATAAGAGGAGACAAATTGATGTCCTGTTATATTTTGGTCCTTTTCTCCTTTCTATCTCTAGATTGTTTCAGTTCTCATGCCTTTGGTTACTCTCAGGGAGAAGTCCCAGTTCCTTATACCTTCCAGAGTGTCTATCTTTCCCTTGGTGTCAAGAGTAGGGATAGCTATCACGCCTGGGATAACTAAACACAAAACAGTCTGTTAATCCCTTTCTGCTACAGGACTTAGCGCGTTCCTGAAAACATCTCTCTCATCTTCGATGTGTGAATGGAGAATCGTCCAAATCTGGTTTCAATTTAAATTTGAATCCACTCAGTAAATGTATGTAATGAAAAATGTGCAAGTAAACCCATCACATCAAGTAATTGGCAAAGGTTTACAGTCAACAAGATGAACAAGTAAATATATCACAGCCCAGTAACCCAGCTATATATTCACAGGAGAAAGTCTGCTATCGAAGTCCTCGAAGGTCAGTTGGTGAGATGAGAGACTGAATCACTTTCCACACTCAGCTGGTAAACGGTCTCTCCCTGATGTCTTTCACCCATCGTGCATCTGCATCCATTCCCACTCTCCCCACATTTACAGTGTTGAGTCAGCTGGCCACACGAGGCTCACAGGCTAGACGATTGATTGAAGGTGCATCCACACACAGAACATGTGTCCTGTTTATCACCGCTGTGCTTGGTGTTTTTCCAAAGGCTGATGATAGGGTGATCCTGATCAATCCGGTGAATCTCTCAAAACTTGCCATGATGTTTGGTTTTAGTTTCCCAGGTGTAGACCCTCACCTTCTAATACCCTGCAAATTGAGCTGACAAGCGTTGTAACTTGAAGTACAGGATAGACATTCCCACTGTGGTAGGCATCAGAGTCGAGTCCAGTCCTGCCCTCAAATTACAACCACACACTTTCCAGTTGAGGTCATTTCCCAGTTGAGGTCATTGAATCGGTATCAAGAGCAGGGGCACTGGCTAATTTTTAATCATATTTAGCCCACTGGTACCGAGGACAATTATAACCCCTGAACTGCTGCCTTGGCTGAGATCAACTCACAGCACAGATCAAGGAAAGAACTTGGGAACTTCCCAGTCAGTATTGCAGAGTGTTCTAAAATTTGGGGGATGGGGGGAGGGTTAGAAATAATATTTTGAAACACATTTTACTCCAGCTTTAAACGAAACTTTCGTCACACTGCACAATTCTGAAGTCTTTTCAAATTCAAGTCAAATGGATCATCAAAAAGAGTGAGACATTTTAGAAAGGCGCAAGTCACTTTAAATCGACAGCTTTTCAATCACTGCACAGTACAAAAGGGAACAACTGTTAATGGGAGGTCGCTTCGTGAAGTACCCCGACCACTCCGAGATAAACAGCACTGTTCCTTTAAGTAAAAATAGGCAGTGAAAGGGGAGTCCGAGTCCCTTTAAATATCTGCTCCATTCCCCCAGGTTTCGGAGGAGCAAACGCGCGCGGTCTCTTTATATCCTCACACACCAAGCACCGCCGGTGGGCTCCCGCAAGGTCCTAAAGGCCTAAGAAAAGTTACGCATCTGTTTAAGCACAACAACTGAAAAGTGCACACACAAAATCTTGCTATATATGCGTGTGTGTGCGCGTGTCTGTAAACAAAACACATAATTCTTAATGTTTGACAGTGAATTCCACAGCGATAAGCTTTTGTCTTCGCCAGTTATTTTCCAGCATTTTATTTGCTCTAATTTACAATGTAATTGCAGAATGTTTAATCCCTTTACCATTTTTTGATGACCCATTTTTTGTGTGCTCTTGATTCGATATTGATGTCACACTGACCATTCCTTCACCAAGGTGACCACTTGTCCGCAGTATACTGTTGGAAAGGGGATTAAATCTCACCGAGGGTAATAAGCAGCCTCCCACCAGTCTCTGCATTTTATTGCCCAGTGATCACCTCACCATTACACAGAAGTTCCTGAGATTTACCTCCAGTGTGTATGATTTGTGTAAGTGATGTTAAAAATTAAATTGTAGGTTAAAAGAAGAGTTGGGTGAGAAGGGTTTGGAAAGTGGGCGTAAAAGAGGAATTGGGGTGAGGGGGTTGGAGAGTTGGGTTGAAAGAGTAGTTGGGGAGGGGGAGGTGGAGAGTAGGGGTGAAGAAGGTCTATGAGTGAATGGGATTTACAGCCCGTTAATTGCCTTTGTTGAACTATGATGGTGTTTATTTTTCCTTTAAAATCTTTTGTATTGTGTGTTTCACTGAAGTTAGACGTGGGGTTGCAGTTCCTTGCTGTCACTGGACTGTTTCAGGTGAATTAATGTGGGCAGTGTTAATTGGGAATAGATTTGAGTGGGATCATTCTGTGCTGAATGCGTGGCTGGGCGGCGGGTTTGCCCTCAGTCCCAGCGACGAGGTGTTGTTGACACCAAATCCAGGGACCACATACATTGTGATTCCAAATCCAGGGACAACTTACATTGAGGCATCAAATCCAGGGACCCCTTACACTGAGGCAACAAATACAGGGACCAGTTACAATGAGACAAAAATCCATGATGAATTACACCCTGACACCAAATTGAGGGATTACTAATACCGTGACAACAAATCCAGGGAACAATAACACTGAGGCACCAAATCCTTGGAACACTTACACTGAGACTATAGAATTTCATCAGATATATGGGACAGAAATGGGCCATTCGGACTAACCAGTCTGTGCCGGTGTTCATGCTCTGCTCGGTAATTAGAGAGCCTCAGTCTGGGGAATGGCCATGCCGCTGAAAGCAGCTCTATTTAGGGGGGAAACGTGTGGTAATCAATGAAGATATGATGGTGGAATCAGACGGTGACTGGTGAGGCCTGGTGACAGATTATTGTCAGAAGCCCTTTTCAAGCAGGCTGATGATTAAATGTAACCAGCACAACAACTGTATCCGTCTGTTATTGTCCCAAAATCCCCAAATCTAATGTCACTAATTGATTTTTCTGTGAGAAATGTAGAGATGTAAAAGATGGGAGGAAATGAGGCGTGCGCAGCAACGAAGGTTCCTTGAATTAACACATTGTGAGGCTGTTTTGTTATTCGTCTGTGAGAGGTTAAAAACATGAAATGGAAAAGGGCAAGTCCAGTGACACTTTTATTGCCAATAGTGCTTTCAACGTTAATCACTATATCCTAAGCCGAATATCATATTGACTATCCCAATCACTAATCCCAATCCTAACATATAGCCACAAACCACAGCCACTAACCACTAAACCTACATCGAAACCCAGCCCCTAATCAATGCTAAGAACATAAGAAATAGGAGCAGAAGTCGGCCATCTAGCCCCTTGAGCCCTCTCTGCCATTCAATAATATCATGGCTCATCTGATCTTGGCCTGAATTCCACTTCTCTGCCCTCTCTGCATAACGCTTGACTTCCCTATCTTTCAAAAATCAGTATAACTGCAACTTAAATATATTCATAGACCCAGCGTCCGTTTCTCTCTGGGGTAGAGAATTTCAAAGATTCGTGACTCTCTGAGAGAAGAAATTCATCCTCATTTCCGTTTTAAATGGGCGACCCCTGATGCTCAGACTTTGCCACCTAGTTCTCGATTCCCCCCACAAGAGGAAACACAGATCAGTGGGGAAGCTTAAGACCCGATAAAATAAGTGCTTAAACAATTATTTTGATGCAAAAGATTTCTGCAACGTATGTTAGTAACAAGTAATTATAATCAACTAACCCATGAAAATTAGCAAAGACAATTACAAAGACCAGAGCATTTCAAAGGCAGTATGCAGTATGTGTGGAGATCTATTAACCGCATTCAAAAATCGTTAAACAATATAGAAAATAAGAGAGTTCCAGTCTTAAGCAAGATAGTTCTTTCAAGGAACGTCAAATGTGTATAAAGTGAGACACGTCGGTTCAGTGTATGACATCCACAAGCCGTATGCTCAAACGAAACAAGCTTGGGATTTGATGTGGCCAAAGATGAACTGCGTGAGAAGTGAAATAATCTAGAGTAAGAAAAGGCCCAAAATGGAAGGGAAGGGATCATGAATTAGTCTCCCGTGCAGCGGCATGGTCCCGGCCTGCATGACATTAATGTGCAAAGTTAAAGCACATGGGATTGAGGGTAGTGTGCTGACACGGATTGAGAACTGGTTGTCAGGCAGGAAGCAAAGAGTAGGAGTAAATGGGAACTTTTCAGAATGGCAGGCAGTGACGAGTGGTGTACCGCAAGGTTCTGTGCTGGGGCCCCAGCTGTTTACACTGTATATAAATGATTTAGACGAGGGGATTGAATGTAGTATCTCCAAATTTGCGAATGACACTAAGTTGGGTGGCAGTGTGAGCTGCGAGGAGGATGCTGTGAGGCTGCAGAGCGACTTAGATAGGTTAGGAGAGTGGGCAAATGCATGCCAGATGAATTATAATGTGGATAAATGTGAGGTTATCCACTTTGGTGGTAAAAACAGAGAGACAGACTATTACCTGAATGGTGACAGCTTAGGAAAAGGGGAGGTGCAACGAGACCTGGGTGTCATGGTACATCAGTCATTGAAGGTTGGCATGCAGGTACAGCAGGTGGTAAAGAAAGCAAATGGCATGTTGACCTTCATAGCGAGGGGATTTGAGTACAGGGGCAGGGCGGTGTTGCTACAGTTGTACAGGGCCTTGGTGAAGCCACACCTGGAGTATTGTGTGCAGTTTTGGTCTCCTAACCAGAGGAAGGACATTCTTACTATTGAGGGAGTGCAGCGAAGGTTCACCAGACTGATTTCCGAGATGGCGGGACTGACCTATCAAAAAAGACTGGATCAACTGGGCTTGTATTCACTGGAGTTCAGAAGAATGAGAGGGGACCTCATAGAAACGTTTAAAATTCTGACGGGTTTAGACAGGTTAGATGCAGGAAGAATGTTCCCAATATTGGGGAAGTCGAGAACCAGGGGACACAGTCTAAGGATAAGGGGTAAACCATTTAGGACCGAGATGAGGAGGAATTTCTTCACCCAGAGCGTGGTGAACCTGTGGAATACTCTACCACAAAAAGTTGTTGAGGCCAATTCACTAAATATATTCAAAAAGGAGTTAAATGGAGTCCTTACTACTTGGGGAATCAAGGGGTATATTGAGAAAGTAGGAATGGGGTACTGAAGTTGCATGTTCAGCCATGAACTCATTGAATGGCGGTGCTGGCTAGAAGGGCCGAATGGCCTACTCCTGCACCTATTTTCTATGTTTCTATGTTTCTATGTGTATATGTTTCTATGACCATCAGCAGGTCGGGGCCATCAGAGGGAGCAGTGTGCGGCGGTGGTATTCCATTGTAGGATGCTGACGGCTGCAAATTCACGTCGCTAATTGCAGTGCGGGCAGGCACAGCAAGAGGGCCGAAGGAGCAGCAAGAGATTATAGAAGGACGTGACCGGGGCCCAGGAGAAGCATGAGTCTGGGGCCCTGTAGGGGCAAGCGCCTTGGGGCAGCATGGCCCAGCCCAGACTGCTGTATGCGTGCGCTCAGTCCGTGCAGCAGAGCAGGTCTCCAGTCGTCTGGGGTAATCCTTGCCACTGGACCAAGACCGAGCTCTGTCAAGCCAGTGTGGTGGCTGGTGTGCAACGGCCACCACACGTTAAAAAAATCCAAACACAGCCAGCTTCCACCCTTCAAGATGTAGCTCAGGATCGGCAATATTAGGTCCTTCATTAAAACACCTGTGAGCTTATTCTTTTTTGGCGTGGAAGCAAGTCATCCTCGCTTCCAGGGACTGCCTGTGATGATGATGGTTATGGAGAAATTAAATATTGGACACACGGTGTTTGAAACAATATTGAGACAGAACATTAATCTCGAGCTCAGGTCGAGGGTTATTCAGAGCAGCAGAAACAAAGTCGAAGTGCCAGAATGAACATGGTTCAGTGGCCAATGGGGGTTCAGTAAATCATCTTCCATTCACTGATTGGCTGTTCCTATTTACCCATCATTCCTCGCGACAGTGAATGTGCCGACCCCAGACTTCAGGGGCCCAGTGCGCAGGCACGGGAACTGGCTGTATTCGGAGCATGCGCGGTGTGTGTAATGGCCGAGCAGGCATGGTGAAATGTGCTCCACAAAACAGCTCAATTTCAGCGGGGCGGAGGTGAGTAATGGAGCAGTGGGTAGGCGAGGAGGCTTCATAAAAAAATGATGACCGCCGGAAGCCCGGAATAACAACCGGAATATCGGCGGCTACACCTCGAGGCTTTCTCCCGGTCACAGGCCCGGGGTAACGACGGCCATCTTTGTACAGGAAGGCAGCGTCAGTTCTCCGCCATCTTGCTTCATAGCATCAAAGCGCATGCGCGGCCATCTTGGTAAAGTAACAGCTGAATTAAATTCTCACAACTCGGATTTCTCACCATCTCCTAAAGGCGTTGTTCAGTGCTAAGCTTCTGGTTACATCCCAGACAATTGTAACAGGAAAGCCCCAGAGCTGTTCACTCCAAGGGTTAGAGTGCCCATGTACAGTCCCAGGGTTCGAGTCCCCAGGTACAGTCCCAGGGTTAGAGTCCCCATGTACAGTCCCAGGGTTAGAGTCCCCATGAACAGTCCCAGGGTTAGAGTCCCCATGTACAGTCCCAGGGTTAGAGTCCCCATGTACAGTCCCAGGGTTAGAGTCCCCATGTACAGTCCCAGGGTTAGAGTCCCCAGGTACAGTCCCAGGGTTAGAGTCCCCATGAACAGTCCCAGGGTTAGAGTCCCCATGTACAGTCCCAGGGTTATTATCTCATAATAACATAATAACATAAGAAATAGGAGCAGGAGTAGATCATTTGGCCCCTGGATCCTGCTGTGCCATTCAATAAGATCATGACTAATCTGATCATGGACTCAGCTCCACTTCTCTGACTGCTCCCCATAACCCTTTAATCCCTTATCGCTCAAAAATCTATCTATCTCTGCCTTAAATATATTCAATGACCCAGGCTCCACAGCTCTCTGGGGCAGAGAATTCCACAGATTTACAACCCTCTGAGCGAAGAAATTCCTCTTCATCTCAGTTTTAAATGGGTGACCCCTTATTCTGAGACGATGCACCCTAGTTTTATTTTATCCTATGAGTGGTAATATCCTCTCTGGATCCACCTTGTCGAGTCCCCTCGTTATCATATGTTTCAATCAGATCACCTCTCATTCTTTTGAACTCCAAAGTGTATCAGCCCAACCTTCTCAACATTTCCTCATCCGACAACCCCCTCATCGCCGGAATCAACCTCTGAACAGCCTCCAATGCAAATATATCCTTCCTTAAATACGCAGACCAAAAGTGCATGCAGTATTCCAGGTGTGGTCTCACCAATATCCTGTACAGATAGAGCAGGACTTCTCTGCTTTTATACTCTATCCCCCTTGCAATAAAGGCCAATATTCCATTTGCCTTCCTGATTATTGCTGTACCTGCATACTAACTTTTTGTGTTTTATGCACAAACACCCTCAGGTCTCTCTGTCTTGTCGCACTTGCAATTTTTCTCCATTTAAATTATAATTTTATTTTCTATTATTTTTGCCAAAGTGGATGACCTCACATTTTCCCATATTATACTACATCTGACAAATTGTTGCCCACTCATATCGCCTGTCTATATCCCTTTGCAGTTTTTTTGTGTCCTCAATTTGCTTTCTCACTCACCTTTGTATCCTCAGCTAACTTGGCTATATTACACTCGGTCCTTTTATCCAATCATTAACATAGATTGTAAATAGTTGAGGACCTAGTACTGATTCCTGCGACACCCCACTAGTCACCATTTTCCAACCAGAAAAATACCCTTTTATCCCGACTCTCTGTTTTCTGTTAGTTAGCCTATCCTCTATCCATGCTAATATACTGCCCCCAACCTAGTGAGCTTTTATCTTGTGCAGTAACCTGTTATGTGCCACCTTATCAAATGCCTTCTGGAAATCCAAATACACCACATCCACTGGTTTCGCCTTATCCATCCTACTCATTATATATTCAAAGAACTCCAGAAAATTTGTCAAACATGATTTCCCTTTCATGAAGCCATACTGACGCTGCTTGATTGAATCATGCTTTTCCAAATGTCCCACCACTGTTTCCTTAATATTGGTCTCCAGCACTTTCCCAATGACAGATATTAGGCTAACCGGTCGATAGTTTCCTGCTTTTTGTCTGCCTCCTTTTTTAAATAGAGGCGTTACATTTTCAGTTTTCCAACCTGGTGGGACTGCCCCAGAATCCAGGGAATTTTGGTAGATTAACACCAATGTGTCTACTATCTCTGCAGCCACTTCTCTTAAGACCCTACGATGTATGCCATCAAGGCAAGGTGACTTATCTGCCTTTAGTCCCATTATTTTTCTGAATACTATTATGATTGGTAATTGTATTAAGTTCCTCCGTCACTATATCTCCTTGATTATCCACTTCAGTATTACTCTCAGTGACCGAGTGTTTTACTGTAATTAAACTGATCTCAGATTGTTTCTGTCAGATATTAACTCCTGCACGGTCCCAGCAAATACTCCCACTCCCTCGTCTCTCTGATGTTTTTGCAGAATTGCTTTGTGAAGCCTGGCTCATTGAGAGAAACACCCTGCATGGAATGATCACAAATTGAGCATCTCCCAGCTTAAATCATTCTCTGTCCTCTTCCCCACAGGCCCAGTTCCTTTGCTCAGATTCTGATAATAAGTAATTAGGGGAATGTGCGCTTGGAATTTTACAGATTGAATTAATACAGAGAGCTGCGCATGCACGGATCAGCCCCGCCCCCTGTGTCAATTCCCAGTGAGCAGAAGAGCACATGCGCCCTCCCCTTCCCCAGCCCTGCCTGTGATCGCCATTCACTCAGTGAATGGAAGAAGATGGTTTTAAACAGCCGGGAATGGAGGCACCGTGACCCCGGGGTGAGGCCGCAAGCAGCAGCCTCCTTACAGCGGCGCAGCGCTTTGGGAACGTGTCCACAGATGTGCTCAGAGATCGGCATTGAGTCAGGGGGGAGTTCAGGGGGAGTCAGGGGCTGTGTGCAAGAGGCAGAGTGCATCAAGAACCAGTCTCAGTGCGTGGTGTGAGTGGGGGAAGGGAGAGGCCATTCTCGGGCTGTGTGTGGACAGTGTAAGGTAACAGAGAAAGTAAACGACCTCGCTCTTTCGAATCATTGCTGCTTTCTTTCCCCAAATCAGTAGTGAATGTTCCTGATTCAGTTCCAATCTCACCGTGTCTGTAGTTCTTGGGCAGTGAGCAGTGAAAAAACACAGCCCGACAGAGAGGATTTGGGGAGTTTCACAAAGTGCATCTATTGCAGGCACCAGGAGAGGAGTGTGGGAGAAGATATTTTAAAGACGGGTTATATTTCGGTGAGCTGAGTTCTCCAGAGCCGTGTTGCTGGTGATCAAGTGATACATTGTTACTCCCTCAGATACATCGTATTGTCCCCCGCATCCATATCTTAGAACTAAACATGTTCTCGGATTATTATTCTCACAGCAAAATTCTTCAACCAGCCAGAACACATGTGATCTTTCCTCCACCCAGAATACAAGGAACAGTGCAGGAAGCTCCTTCTCACAAACAGTAAGTTGATTATCACTCACAGAGTGCAGAGACACAGAACTGGCCTCAATCCTATTGTCACAGACAGCAGAAGCTGTCAGTCCCACAGTGATCCGAAGTGGCAGAGTTAAATTGTGAATCTTACAGGCATATGGAGTAGTAGAATCAGATGCTGTTTCACCATTGAAACAGATCACACTGACAGATACATTAAACACACACACTCACTTGCCAAAAACTGGCTGGTAGAGAATAAAGACAATCATCTATCAGAAAAAATGTCAGATAGTATAAACCACACTCGCATATCAGAAGCTGATGGGTACAGAGCAAAAGCCATATTCATGTTTCAGAAATCTGACGGATTCAGTATTTCACCCCCGAACATACCAGAAGATGACAGGTGCAGAATAAAGCCCACATTCCCGTACCATAGACTGACAGATACAGTATACAACATGCACCCACATAAATGAAGGTGACAGTAATAGAATAAAATCCCCACTTGCATACCAGAGAGTGTCAGGTAAAGTGTAAATCCCATGTGCACATATCGTAAAACTGAAAGGCAAAAAGCAAAATTGTTACTTGCATCGCAGGAACTGATAGGGGCAGAATAAAACCCACACCCACACATCTGAAAAATGACACGTAGAAGGCAAAATCTTCACTCACGTATCAGAGAAATACAGGTAAAAAGTAAAATTGATTCTCACGTTCACATACCAGAGACTGGCAGACACAGATTAAACTCAGACTACCACAGCAGAAACTGAGAGGCACAGATTAAACCTCAACACACACCAAAACCTGATAGTTACAGGAAAATACACACACTCGCATATCAGACACGAACAGATACAGTATAAAACCCACACTCACATATCAGAGGCTGACATGTTAAAATCCATATTCCCATAACATAAATTGACATACAGTGACATGCCCATACTCACGAACCAGTAATTGGCAGGTACAGGGTAATAATCTCTCTTTCATACCAGAAACTGACAGGTACAAAGGAAATCCCACTCACAATTAAACAGAAACTGGCAGTTATAGAGTGAGGCCCACAATCACATATCAGAACTTGATCGGTACAAAATATAACCCAGGCTCCCATAACAGAAATGGATAGAGACAGATAAAGGCCCACACTCACATACCCGAGACAGATAGATACAGTGTAAAACTCAAACTCATTTACCAGAGACCGACAGATTCAGAAGAAAGCTCACCTCCATAACACAAATTGAGAGTTAGAAAATAAAACGAATACGCTATCAGGAATTGGGGGTACACAGTAAAACAATATTAACATACTGGAGAGTGACGGGTATGGAGTAGAGCTCACATTCACATAACAGAGATGGACAGATACAGCACAGAACACACTCACACACCAGGAATGGAAAGAAACATAGAAAATAGGTGCAGGAGCAAGCCATTTGGCCCTTCGAGCCTGCACCACCATTCAATATGATCATGGCTGATCATGCAACTTCAGTACTCCAATCCCGCTTTCTCTGCATACCCCCTGATCCCCTTAGCCGTAAGGGCCACATCGAACTCCCTCTTGAATATATCCAACGAACTGGACTCCATAACCTTCTGTGGTAGAGAATTGTACAGGTTTACCACTCTCTGGGTGGAAATGTTTCTCCTCATTTCAGTCCGATATGGCTTACCACTTATCCTTAGTCTGTGACCCCTGATTCTGGACTTCCTCAACATCGGGTACATTCTTCCTGCCTCAAACCTGTCCAGTCCCGTCATAATTTTATATGAGATCCACTTTCATTCTTCTAAATTCCAGCCTAGCTGATCCAGTCTTTATTCATATGTCAGTCCTGCCATCCTGGAAATTCGTCTGTTGAACCTTCGCTGCACTCCCTCAATAGCAAGCACATTCTTGCTCGTATTAAGAGATCAAAAGTGCACACAATACTCAAGGTGTGGTCTCACCAAGGCCCTGTACAATTGCAGTAAGTATTCCCTGCTCCTTACTCAAATCCACTCGCTATGAAGGCCAGCATGCCAGTTGCTTCCTTTACTGCCTGCTGTTCCTGCATGCCTACCTTCAGTGACTGATGCACCATGACACCCAGGTCTCTTTGCACTTCCCATTTTACTAATCTGTCACCATTCAGATAATAATCTGCCTTTCTGTTTTTGCCACCAAAGTGGATAACCTCACATTTATCCACACTATACTGCATCTTCCATGCAGTTGGCCATTCACCTAACCTGTCCAAGTCACCCTGCAGCATCTTAGCATCCTATTCACAGCTCATATTGCCACTCAGCTTAGTGTCATCTGCAAACTCGGAGATAGTACCTTCAATTCCATCGTCCAATCCATTAATATATATTGTAAATAGCTGGGATCCCAGCACTCAACCTTGCGGCACCCCACTAGTCACAACCTGCCATTCTGAAAAAGACCCGTTTATTCCTACTCTTTCCTTCCTGTCTGCCAACCAGTTCTCTATCCACGTCAATACATTACCCCCAATACCACGTGCTTTAATTTTGCACACTAATCTCTTGTGTGGGACCTTTTCAAAAGTCTTTTGAAATTCCAAATACACCACATCCACTGGTTCTCCCTTATCCACTCTACTATTTACATCCTCAAAAACTCTAGAAGATTTGTCAAGCATAATTTCCCTTTCAGAAATCCATGCTGACTTGAACTAATCCTGTCACTGTTTTCCAAATGATTTGCTATTATATCTTTAATAATTGATTCCAGCATTTTCCCAAACCACCGATGTCAGGCTAACCGGCCTATAATTCCCTGTTTTGTCTCCCCCTCCTTTTTTTAAAAAAAGTGGGGTTACATTAGCTACCCTCCAATTCATAGGTACTGATCCAGATTCCATGAAATTCCAGAAAATGACCACCAATGCATCTACTATTTCTAGGGCCACTTCTTTAACTACTCTGGGATGCAGACTATCAGGCCCTGGAGATTTATCGGCCTTCAGTCCCATCGGTTTCCCTACAGTCATTTCCTGACTAATAAGGATTTCCCTCAATTCCTCCTCTCCGCTAGACCCTCGGTCCCCTAGTATTTTCGGGAGATTATTCGTATCTTCCTTAGTGAAGACAGAACCAAAGTATTTGTTCAATTGGTCTGCCATTTCCTTGTTCCCCATTATGAATTCACCTGATTCTGACTGCAAGGGACCACGTTTGTCTTCATTAATCTTTTTCTCTTCAAATATCTATAGAAGCTTTTGCAGACAGTTTTTAATGTTCCCTGCAAGCTTATTTTCATTTCTATTTCCCCCCTCCTAATTAGACTCTTAGTACTCCTCTGCTGAATTCTAAATGTCTCCCAGTCCTCAGGTTTACTGCTGTTTCTGGCCAATTTATATGCCTCTTCCTTGGATTTAACACTGTCCCTAATTTCCCTTGTTAGCCAGGGTTGAGCTACCTTTCGGGTTTTATTTTTACGCCAGAGAGGGATGTACAATAGTTGTAATTCATCCATGTGATCTTTATATCTCTGCCATTGCCTATCCACCATCAACCCTTTCAGTAGCATTTGCCAGTTTATCCTAGCCAAATCACGTCACATACCATTGAAGTTTCCTTTAAGTTTAGGACCCTCGTCTTGAGGTAACTGTGTCGTTCTCCAGCTTAATGAAGAATTCTACCATATTATGGTCACTTTTCCCCAAGGGGCCACGCACGACGAGATTGCTAATTAATCCTCTCTC
This sequence comes from Pristiophorus japonicus, assembly GCF_044704955.1. Classification (NCBI taxonomy): domain Eukaryota; kingdom Metazoa; phylum Chordata; class Chondrichthyes; family Pristiophoridae; genus Pristiophorus; species Pristiophorus japonicus. Next base: position 1,749,910 of record NW_027254395.1, on the reverse strand, counting down.
TTTACTCAATAACCTGTCTCGGATGGCCTGCTCTCCAGTTGGTTCCGCGACATATTGGTCAAGAAAACCATCCCTTATACACTCCAGAAAGTCCTCCTCCACAGTATTGCAACAAGTTTGGTTAGCCCAATCAATATCTAGGCTAAGGTCACCGATGTTAACTGCTGTACCCTTATTGCACGCGTCCCTAATTTCCTGTTTGATGCCGTCCCCAAACTTCCTACTACTGTTTGGTGACTGTACACAACCCCAACTAACGTTTTCTGCCCTTAAGTGTTTCGCAGCTCGACCCATATAGATTCCATATTATCGCAGCTAATGTCCTTCCTTACGATTGCATTAACCTCCTCTTTAACCATTAACACTACCCCACCTGCTTTTCCTTTCTGGCTATCCTTCCTGAATATTGAATACCCCTGGATGTTATGTTCCCAGCCTTGTTTACCCTGGAGCCATGTCTCAGTAATCCTAATTACATCATATCCGTTAACAGATATCTGTGCAGTTAATTCGTCCACCTTATTACAATGCTCCTCGCTTTGAGACACAGAACCTTCAGGCTTGTTTTTTTTAAACACTCTTTGTCCTTTAAGAATTATGTTGTAATGTGGCCCTTTTTGATACAGAATGAAACCCACAGGAAATTAACAGAAATTGACAGGTACAGGATAACATCTACGCTCTTGTATCAGAAACTAAATTACAGAGTAAAACCCTCATCCATATACCAGAGATGGATGGATTCGAGTCAAATCCACACTCCCATACCAGACACCCACTATATAAGATAATAAGAACATAAGGAATAGGATCAGTAGTAGGCCATATGGCCCCTCGAGCCTGCGCCAGCATTTAATATGATCATGGCTGATCCGATCATGGACTGAAGTCCACTTCCCTGCCCACTCCCCATAACCCCTTATTCCCTTATCGGTTAAGATAATGTCTATCTCTGTCTTAAATATATTCAATGTCCCAGTTTCCACACCTTTCTGAGGCAGCGAATTCCACAGGTGTACAACCCTCAGAGAAGAATTTCCTCCTCCTCTCACTTTTAATGGGGGGGCCCTTATTCTAAGATTATGCCCCCTACTTCAAGTCTCCCCTATCAGTGAAAACATCCTCTCTGCTACCACCTTGTCAAGCCCCCTCATTATCTTATACATTTCGATAAATCACCTCTCATTCGTTCTTCTGAATTCAGTGAGTAGAGGCCCAACCTCCTCAACCTTTTCTCATAAGTCAACCCCTCATCTCCGGAATCAACCTGGTGAACCTTCTCTCAACTTCCTCCAAAGCAAGTATATCCTTTCATAAATATGGAAATCAAAACTGCACACATTATTCCAGGTGTGGCCTCACCAATAACTTGTATAACTGTAGCAAGACCTCCCTGCTTTTATACTCCAAACCCTTTGCAATAAAGGCCAAGATCAGGCATTCTTGATCACCTGATGTCCCTGCATACTAACCTTTTGTGTTTCATGCACAAGTACCCCCAGGTCCCGGTGCACTGCAGCACTTTGCAATCTTTCTCCATTTAAATAATAACTTGCTCTTTGATTTTTTTTCTGCCATAGTGCATGACCTCACACATTCCAACATTATGTCAAATTTTTGCCGACTCACTTAGCCTATCTGTGTCCTTTTACAGATTATTTGTGTCCTCCTGACACATTGCTTTTCCTCCCATCTTTGTATTGCCAGCAAACTTGGCTACGTTACAGTCGGTCCCTTCTTCCAAGTCGTTAATATAGATTGTAAATAGCTGGGGCCCAGCACTGATCCCTGCGGCACCCCACTAGTTACTGATTGCCAACCCAAGAATGAACCATTTACCCCAACTCTCTGTTTTCTGTTAGTTAGCCAATCCTCTATCCATGCAAAATATTAGCCCCAGCCCCGTGAACTTATTTCTTGTGCAGTAACCTTTTATGTGACACCTTGTCAATTGCCTTCTGGGAGTCCAAATACACCACACCCACTTTATCCACCCTGTTCGTTACATGCTCAAAGAATTCCAGCAAATTTGTCAAACTTAACTTCCCCTTTATAAATCCATGCTGACTGCCTGACCGAATTATGCTTTTCCAAATGTCGTGTTACTGCTTCTTTAAGAATGAACTCTTCAACATTTTCCCAACCACAAATGTTAGGCTGACTGGTCTATAGATTCCTGCTTTTTGTCTGCCTCCTTTTTAAGCAAGTGCGGCTCTCAGTCCCCGGGCAACACCGAGTGCCGCTCTCGGTCCCCGGGCTACGAAAAGTGCTTCTCCCGGGCCCGGGGCCACGCCGAGTGCGGCTCCCGGGCCCCGGGCCACGCCGAGTGCGGCTCTCCGAACATGAGTCAGAACCACCGGGCCCGGCACCAGCAACCCCCGGGGGCAGCACCTCCCCCACACCAGGAAAACAAAAGCTTGCATTTATAAAGCAGGCCCAGCAATTTCCAGCTGCTCTATATCAGGGTGGGCGTTGGATGTGGAAGTTACTCACTGGCCTCCTGTGTGGGTCTGTTTGCTAAATCAGTTTGGGCTGGATGGAGAGGGGGAGAAACTGCTGGGTTTCACCCCCAGTACTTCTGTGCCCAGTTTGACCAACAATTTCCCATGTGGGCCTGTCGAAGGAGGTGGGTTCCCTTCGCTGAAGGACAGCACTGACCCAGATGTGTTTTTACGAAACTCCGGCAGTTTTCATGGTCACTTTTTTCTCGTGCCAGCCACGATGGAAAATGTGGGCATCAAAGGCGATCTTTTAAAGTCGCGAGTGCCTTTCTGCTGGATCTGACAGCAGCTGCGTGTGTTGTGAAAGAGGTCAAATGTAATAGAGCCCAGTGCAGGCAGAACAGACAAAGCACATTTATTGTGAAAGGTAAAAAATAGGGAATGTTTATAAATATATATATATATAAACAAAGTCAATCAGTGAGTCCTGTCGTGTCTTGTCTTGATTTGATATGTATTTGAAAATAAGGCGGAAGGAGGTCATCATGTCAAACAGCCCACACGCAAGCTCTCGCTAATATCGCGATGTTTCAAACTTATGTCATTTGCCTTTTTTCAGATTTGGAATAGCAAAATCCCACTGCAGTTTCTTCTGGAATGCGTGTTCAATCAAAACAGTATGGTATCAAGTTACATATGATGCCTTTTTTCTCACATGACATGAAATGCACAGTAAGATCGCGCAGCACAATTGCACGCACTCTCTCGCTTACACATCACACAAACAAACTAAAATTCGTGCACTCTCCAAAGGCAGTTTTTGAAATTTGAAATTGAAATCCGGGAGAGTCAGCACAATCCCTTTCAAACAGACACAGAATGATCCGAGACTGATAGCATTCCATGTTAGAGAGACAGAGAATGTCCCCGGCGATCAGCACATCACCTTAAAAGGGATACGGAAACAGAATAAACAAAAATAGAGAATTCTGTAAAACTCACTAATTCGTGCAGATTCTGTGGATGAAGATGCCGGGTTCAGGTTCAGTCAGATGATCATTCCGATATTTTAGCAAAAATGTAAAGTTTACAGATTTTTTCAACAAAAATAGTGCCTGGAAAAAAAATAGGCAGCGAGGAAGGACAAAAGAGAATGTCTGTGATACAGTGGAGCGTAGGAGTGATTGGATAATAAATGGCACATTTCGAAAAGGCAAATTGGGTGGTAAGCGCGCAATAAAGTAACAAAGGATGGAGCAGAGGAGGTGTTAGTGGGAACAGCAGAACCATTACCAGACAATGGGAGCGGTGCTTATGATCCGATACGCTGAAACTAATGTTGAGGCCAGAAGACTATAACATGCCTGAAATATAGGGTGTGAACGCCTATTAATCAGACCAGGCAGCTTGGCCACCCCGGATTGATTTCCTGTACGGTTTGAATTCGGCAGCCGAGGGACAAATTCAGAAGCCAGCTTCTCACATCCTTTCGACACGAGAGAAACAGGACGCCCTCATATTCAGGGCTGAGTATGTTTCACGTTGAAGTGGATATGGATGCCGAATGTATGCTTATCCCAATGGAGGTGAGCTCATGCATGCAGAAATGAAGATATACTGATCAAGTATTGCCCGGAACCAAACACGGGTTTAGGTTGTCCAATCAGAGAAAGAGCCTTGTCCATCTGAGATACTTTAACTTTACTCAGTTCGGTGAGTTTCACTTTGCTCCTGGGAAACTCCAGGATTAGGACGCTGTGGGAACAACGGAGCGAAATCACAAGTTTTAATTTCAAATATGCACGTTTTTTCACATGTCGACCTGCTCAGAAGCGGTTCTTTGACTAAAAGTTGGCTGGGCTCGTCCGGGATTTGAAACAGGGTCCTCTTGCATTTCAATTGTGAAAATCCCAAAGCGAGAATTATACACCTAGACCAACGAGCCGCCGACAATAAGCAGCGTAACTCTCAGATTCTGACGGTAGTTTACTATTCAGCCCATCGTGCCTGTGCTGACTCTCAGAGACCTCTCCAACGAGTCCCCCTATCCATAGTCCTGCTAATGTTTTCCCTTTGATGAATATATTATTAATTTGAGACATTACATTACCAAAGAGCTGCATCCTTGTCAGTAACAAGTGAATTTTGCAATGAGGTTAAATGTGATTGACAAAAAAAACAGAGAGATCAAATTTTTAACACAATAACGACGAGGGTGGGAGCACACTGGATCAGCAATCCATCGCCTGAACCTTTCGGACACCTCGGCTCCTATTTACAGCAACATCAGGCATCCATCCCCTACTTTTTGCATCTAACCAGAAATAATGTGCAAGGATTTCTACTTCACCGCCTGTTCTGCCCGTGCAACCAGATCGACAGTGATGAAAATGAGCCATTAGCTTCTTAAAGCAAACAGCCTTCCTTTGCATCAGGTGAGTGACTGTCCGAGATGATTGATTTCGAGGCAGAATCAAAAGAAAGAAGATAAAATTTCACGCTGCGAGTTAGTTGACTGCGGTAGTACTTGAACCTGTAATTTTCTGATAACATCGGTGTTACAATCGAAGTCAGACGCCTTGTCCATTCTGCCACGCGGCCGCTGCCATTGGCTTAAAATTTCAAAATTTGTTGTTTTTTATATTGAGAGCAAATTTGGGATAAGGGTTATTTCAACGAATGGATGTCGGAAAACATGAGTATATTTCGAGTAATGAATAGATGCGCTGCGATATGGATGCGCATGGGCAGAGGCAACTTCAATGTAGCTTGAAACACAACAGTTTAACATTTCGGTTATCACAGCTGAAATCACACTCGTTTTGAAACTATACAGAATGATCCGGATTATGATAAAATACGTCATAAAGGGGCAAATTACGAACCGGAACTGACAACCATCCCGTTTAAGCAGACACCGAATGATCTTGATCAGCAAGCACATCCCTATTACAAAAATGTAGAATGACTCTTGACTGATACAGTTCGCTTTTAAAAGAATAAAGTGGGATTTCTGTCATTCTTGAAGGCAATTGTGCTGTGTGGGAGTGAGCGTGGGGCTCAGGACCAGTCGGGGCTGGGACGGTTGTTGAAGCCACAGGTGACAGACAGGCAGGAAGGAGGGACAGAGGCAAAAATAACCCATAAAAAAAGATAATTTAAATTATCTATATATTTATCATAATAAGAAAATAAATAATTTTGCAATTTTATTGCAAAACATTGAATTTGATGTGATTTAAATGAATAAATAATTGTTTCATAATCTATATATTTTTGATTGAACGAAGGCTGTGAGATTGGATGAATTCCACTGGAAATCAGGGGGTGCCGTCAGTAAATAGCCAAACACAGTAATCCCATCGTGGAAGACAAGCCACGATGGAAGATGTGGCAACAAAGGTGATCTTTTAAAATCGCGAGTGCCTTTCTGCTGGATCTGACAGCAGCTGCGTGTGCTGTGAAAGAGGTCAAATGTAATAGAGCCCAGTGCAGGCAGAACGGAAAACGTAAATTTATTGTGAAAGTTAAAAAGTAGGGAATGTATATAAATATACATACATATAAATATTTACATACATATATATATATAAACAAAGTCAGTCAGTCAGTCATGTCTTGTCTTGTCTTGATTTAATTTGGATTTGAAAATAAGGGGGAAGGAGATCATCATGTCACACAGCCCATATGCAAGCTCTCGCTCAAATCGCTATGTTTCTAACATATGTCATTTGCTTTTTTTCAGATGTGGAATAGTGAAATCCCACAGCAGATTCTTCTCCTGTCAGGCAGTCCTCGAATGCGTGTTCAATCAAATCAGAATGGCTTCAAGTTGCATGTGATGCCTTTTTTCTCACGTGACATCAAATGCACAGTAAGAACGCGCAGCACGTTTGCAAGCACTCTATCGCTTACACAAATACACAAGCAAACTAACATTCCTGCACCCTCCAAAGGCAGTTTTTGAAATTTGAAATTTGAAATCCGGGACAGACAGCACATCCCTTTTAAACAGACACAGAACGAACCGGGACTGATAGCACACCATTTTAGAGAGACAGAGAATGACCCCGAACACCAGCACATCACCTTAAAAGGAATACGGAAACTGAATGAACAAAAACAGAGAATTCTGTAAAACTCAGCAGGTCGTGCAAATTCTGTGGATGAAGATCCCGGGTTCAGGTCCAGTCAGATGATCATTCCGATATTTTCGGAAAAATGTAAAGTTTACAGATTTTTTCAACAAAAATTGCGCCTGGAAAAAAATAGGCAGCGAGGAAGGACAAAAGGGAATGTCTGTGATTCAGTGGAGCATAGGAGTGATTGAATAATAAATGGCACAATGCGAAAAGGCAAAATGGGTCAAATGACTAATATTGTCAGTTACATTTTCCCAGGGTCTAGTTACTCTCTGCTGGTGTGAAAATGGTAAGCGGGCAAAAAAGTAACAAAGAATGGTAGACATGAGGTGTTAGTGAGAACAGCCGAACCATTACCAGACAATGGGAGCGGTGTTCATGAATCGATACGCTGAACCTAATGTTGAGGTCACAAGACTTTCACATGCCTGAAATATAGGGTGTGAACGCCTTTTAATCAGACCAGGCAGCTTGGCCACCCCGGACTGATTTCCTGCACGGTTTGAATTCGGCAGCCAAGGGACTAATTCAAAAGCCAACTTCTCACATCCTTTCGGCACGAGAGAAACAGGACGCCCTCATATTCAGGGCAGAGTATGTTTCACGTTGAAGTGGAGATGGACGCCGAATGTCTGCTTATCCCAATGGAGGTGAGCTCATGCATGCAGAAATGAAGATATATTGATCAAGTATTGGCCGGAGAGGCGGGAGTTCCTGGCGTTGGTGAGACCGATAAAGGCTCAGCGGCAGCGAGAGGCGGCGGCAGTCCGAGAGGCGGGAGTTCCTGGCGTTGGTGAGGCCTATAAAGGCTCAGCGGCAGCGAGAGGCGGCGGCAGTCGAGAGGCGGGAGTTCCTGGCGTTGGTGAGGCCTATAAAGGCTCAGCGGCAGCGAGAGGCGGCGGCAGTTGAGAGGCGTACCTGTGCAGCTACAGCGGGGAGAGAAGGCAAAAAAGAAGTAGAAAGAAATCAAAAGGTGACGTCACAGCCAAGAGGGTGAGTGATTGGCTGGTGATTGGTAAGAAGTTTTTCTGTTTTCTTTTTTCTCTTCTATAACAGTGAGTAACCTTTAACATTGTTGTTGCCAATTTAAGTGTATCTAAGGGTTAAGTCATGCCAGGAGTGCTCGGTCGGGTGTTCTGCTCATCCTGTTCCATGTGGGAACTCAGGGACGACACCAGTGTCCCTGACGACTATATCTGCAGGAAGTATATCCACCTCAAGCTCCTGACGGTCTGCGTTGCGGAGTTGGAGCTGCGGGTGGATTCACTCTGGAGCATCCACGATGCTGAGAATGACGTGAGTATCTCGTGTAGCGAGTTGGTCTTACCGCAGGAGAAGGGTCCACAGCCAGCGAGGAAATGGAAGATCAGGCGGAAGAGTAGTGCAAGGAAGGTAGTGCAGGAGTCCCCTGTGTCATCCCCCTGCAAAACAGATACACTGCTTTGGGTACTGTTGAGGGGGATGACTCATCAGGGGAGTGCAGCAGCAGCCAAGTTCATGGCACCGTGGCTGGCTCTGTTGCACAGGAGGGCAGGAAAAAGAGTGGGAGAGTGGAAGTGATAGGGGATTCAATTGTAAAAGGAATAGATAGGCGTTTCTGCGGCCGCGACCGAGACACCAGGATGATATGTTGCCTCCCTGGTGCAAGGGTCAAGGATGTCTCGGAGCGGGTGCAGGACATTCTAAAAAGGGAGGAAGATCAGCCAGTTGTCGTGGTGCACATTGGTACCAACGACATAGGTAAAAAAAAGGGATGAGGTCCTAAGAAACGAATTTAAGGAGCTAGGAGCTAAATTAAAAAGTAGGACCTCAAAAGTAGTAATCTCGGGATTGCTACCAGTGCCACGTGATATTCAGAGTTGGAATCGCAGGATAGCGCAGATGAATACGTGGCTTGAGCAGTGGTGCAGCAGGGAGGGATTCAAATTCCTGGGGCATTGGAACCGGTCTGGGGGAGGTGGGACCAGTACAAACCGGACGGTTTGCACCTGGGCAGGGCCGGAACCAATGTCCTAGGGGGAGTGTTTGCTAGTGCTGTTTGGGAGGATTTAAACTAATATGGCAGGGGGATGGGAACCAATGCAGGGAGACAGAGGGAAATCAAAAGGAGGCAAAAGTAAAAGACAGAAAGGAGATGAGGAAAAGTGGAGGGCAGAGAAACCCAAGGCAAAGAAAAAAAAGGGCCACTGTACAGCAAAATTCTAAAAGGACAAAGGGTGTTAAAAAAACAAGCCTGAAGTCTTTATGTCTTAATGCAAGGAGTATCCGCAATAAGATGGAAGAATTAACTGTGAAAATAGATGTTCACAAATATGATGTGATTGGGATTACGGAGACGTGGCTCCAGGATGATCTGGGCTGGGAACTCAACATCCAGGGGTATTCAACATTCAGGAAAGATAGAATAAAAGGAAAATGCGGTGGGGTAGCATTGCTGGTTAAGGAGGAAATTAAGGCAATATTTCGGAAAGACATTAGCTTGGATGATGTGGAATCTGTATGGGTAGAGCTGCAGAATACCAAAGGGCAAAAAACGTTAGTGGGAGTTGTGCACAGACCTCTAAACAGTAGTAGTGATGTTGGGGAGGGCATCAAACATGAAATTAGGGGTGCGTGCAATAAAGGTGCAGCAGTTATAATTTTTGAATTTCATATGCACTAGATTGGGTTAACCAAACTGGAAGCAATACGGTGGAGGTGGATTTCCTGGAGTGCATAAAGGATGATTTTTCAGACCAATATGTCGAGGAACCAACTAGGGGGGAGGCCATCTTAGACTGGGTGTTGTGTAATGAGAGAGGATTAATTAGCAATCTCGTTGTGCGAGACTCCTTGGGGAAGAGTGACCATAATATGGTGGAATTCTGCATTAGGATGGAGAATGAAACAGTTAATTCAGAGACCATTGTCCAGAACATAAAGAAGGGTAACTCTGAAGGTATGAGGCGTGAATTGGCTAGGATAGATTGGCGAATGATACTGAAGGGGTTGACTGTGGATGGGCAATGGCAGACATTTAGAGACGGCATGGATGAACTACAACAATTGTACATTCCTGTCTGGCGGAAAAATAAAAAAGGGAAGGTGGCTCAACCGTGGCTATCAAGTGAAATCAGGGATAGTATTAAAGCCAAGGAGGTGGCATACAAATTGGCCAGAAATAACAGCGAACCCGGGGACTGGGAGAAATTTATAACTCAGCAGAGGAGGACAAAGGGTTTGATTAGGGCAGGGAAAATGCAGTCCGAGAAGAAGCTGGCAGGGAACATTAAGACGGATTGCAAAGGTTTCTATAGATCTGTAAAGAGAAAAAGTTTAGTAAAGATAAACGTAGGTCCCCTGCAGTCAGAATCAGGGGAAGTCATAACGGGGAACAAAGAAATGACGGACCAATTGAACAAGTACTTTGGTTCGGTACTCACTGAGGAGGACACAAACAAACTTCGGATATAAAAGGGGTCGGAGGGTCTAGTAAGGAGGAGGAACTGAGGGAAATCGTTATTTGTCGGGAAATTGTGTTGGGGAAATTGATGGGATTGAAGGCGGATAAATCCCCAGGCCTGATGAAATGCATCCCAGAGTACATAAGGAGTTGGCCTTGGAAATAGTGGATGCATTGAAAGTCAATTTCCAACATTCCATTGACTCTGGATCAGTTCCTATGGAGTGGAGGGTAGCCAATGTAACCCCACTTTTTAAAAAAGGAAGGAGAGTGATAACAGGGAATTATAGACCGGTCAGCTGATATCGGTAGTGGGTAAAATGATGGAATCAATTATTAAGGATGTCATAGCAGTGCATTTGGAAAGAGGTGATATGATAGGTCCAAGTCACCATGGATTTGTGAAAGGGAAATCATGCTTGACAAACCTTCTGGAATTTATTGAGGATGTTTCCAGTAGAATGGACAAGGGAGAAGCAGTTGATGTGGTATATTTGGACTTTCAGAAGGCTTTCGACAAGGTCCCACACAAGAGATTAATGTGCAAAGTTAAAGCACATGGGATTGGGGGTAGTGTGCTGACATGGATTGAGAACTGGTTGTCAGACAGGAAGCAAAGAGTAGGAGTAAATGGGGACTTTTCAGAATGGCATACAATGACTACTGGGGTACCGCAAGGTTCTGTGCTGGGGCCCCAGCTGTTTACACTGTATATTAATGATTTAGACGAGGGGATTAAATGTAGTATCTCCAAATTTGCGGATGACACTAAGTTGGGTGGCAATGTGAGCTGCGAGGAGGATGCTATGAGGCTGCAGAGCGACTTGGATAGGTTAGGTGAGTGGGCGAATGCGTGGCAGATGAAGTATAATGTGGATAAATGTGAGATTATCCACTTTGGTGGTAAAAACAGAGAGACAGACTATTATCTGAATGGTGACAGATCAGGAAAAGGGGAGGTTACAGAGGTCGGGAGCGAAATCACACGTTTTAATTTGAAATATGTATGTTTTCTCACATGTCGACCTGCTCAGAAGTGGTTCTTTGACTAAAAGTTGGCAGGGCTCGACCGGGATTTGAACTCGGGACCTCTTGCATTTCAATTGTGAAAATCCCAAAGCAAGAATCATACCCCTAGACCAACGAGCCGCCGACAATGAGGAATGTAGCTCTCAGGTTCTGACGGTAGTTTACTATTCAGCCCATCGTGCCTGTGCTGACTCTCAGAGACCTGTCCAATGAGTCCCCCTATCCATAGTCCTGCTCATGTTTTCCCTTTGATGAATAGATTATTAATTTGAGACATTATATTACCAAAGAGCTGCATCCTTGTCAGTAAAAAGTAAATTTGGCAATGACCAAGGTGATCAGCATATCACCTTAAAAGGGATAAGGAACCAGAATGAACAATAACAGAGAATTCTCAAAACTCAACTGTCTTGCAGATTCTGTGGATGAAGATCCCGGGTTCAGCTTCAGTCAGATGATCATTCCGATATTTGAGGAAAAATGTAATGTTAACAGATTTTATCAACAAAAATAGCGCCTGGTAAAAAAATAGGCAGCGAGGAAGGACAAAAGGGAATGCCTGTGACACAGTGGAGCGTAGGAGTGATTGAACAATAAATGGCACAATGCGAAAAGGCAAAGTGGGGTGTAAGCGGGCAATAAAGTAACAAAGGATGGTCCAGAAGAGGTGTTTGTGAGAACAGCAGAACCCTTACCAGACAATGGGAGCGGTGCTTATGATCCGATACGTTGAACCTAATGTTGAGGTCAGAAGAATATAACATGCCTAAAATATAGGGTGTCACCGCCTTTTAATCAGACCATGAAGCTTGGCCACCCCGGATTAGAGGCCTATCTAATCAGTCCCCATATCCCTAGTTCTGCTAATGTTTTCCCTTTGATGAATATATTGTTAATTTGAGAAAATAATTTATCAAAGAGCTGCATCCTTGTCAGTAACAGGTGAATTTGGCAATGAGTTTAAATGTGATTAACAACAAAACCAGAGGGGTCAAATGTTTAACACAATAATGACGAGGGTGGAAGCACACTGGATTAGCAGTCCATCGCCTTACCCTCTCTGCCACCTCGTCTCCTATTTACAGCAACGTCAGACATCTATCCCCGACTTTCTGCATCCAAACAGAAATAACGTGCAAGAAAGTCGACTTCACCGCCTGTTCTGCCCGTGCAACCAGATCGGCAGTGAGGAAAATATGCCATTAGCTTCTTAAAGCAAACAGCCTTCCTTTACTTTAGTTGAGTGACTGTACGAGATGGTTGGTTTTGACGCAGAATCAATATAAAGAATATAACATTTCACGCGGCGAGTTAGTTGACCGCAGCAAGACTCGAACCTGCAATTTTCTGATCACATCGCGGTTGCAATCAGAGTCAGACGCTTTATCCATTAGCAAAAGTGGCCGCTGTCGTTACTGCAACATTTGTTGTGTTTGAAATTGAGTGGAAATTTGGGACAAGCTTTTTTCAAGGAATGGATTTAGGCAAACATGAGCATTATTCGAGTAATTAATAGATGCGCTGTGATATGGATGCGCACGGCCACAGGCAACGTCAATGCAGCTTGAAACACAACAGTTTCACAATTCGGTCATCGGAGCTGAAATCATACTTCTTTAAAACTATACAGAATGATCCGGCATTCTGAGAAAATACGTCATAAAGGGGCAAATTATGAACCGGAAATGACAACCCTCCCATTTTAACAGACACCGAATGATCCGGGATTGCAAGCACATCCCTCTTTCAGATGTGGAATGACCCTTGCCTGACAGCAATTCCCTTTTAAAAGAATAAAGTGGGATTTCTATCATTCCCGAAGGCAATTGTGCTGTGCGTGAGTGAGCGTGGGGCTCAGGACAATGCGGTGCTGTGACGGTTGTTGAAGCCACAGGTGATAGACAGGCAGGAAGGAGGGAGGGATGTAAAACCAACCCAGACAAAAAGACAATTTTCACGTTTTCACGTTCAGTCGGGTAATCATTCCGATGTTTTGGGGAAAAGTTAAAGATTATTGATTTTTTTCAACAAAAACAGCAGCTGGAGAATATAGGCAGCGAGAAATGACAAAAGGGAGCGTCTGTGATACAGTGGATCGCAGGAGTGATTAAATAATAAATGGCGCAACGGGAAACGGCAAAGTGGGTGGTAATCGGGGAATAAGCTAAGAAAGGATCGTCCAGGAAGGGTGTTAGGGGGAACAGCAGAACCATTATCAGACAATGGGAGCGGTCCTTATGATCCGATATGTCCCAGCTAATGTTGAGGCCAGAAGTCTATAAAATGCCTAAAATATAGGGAGTCAACGCCTTTTATTCAGATAAGGCAGCTTGGCCTCGCCGGATTGATCTCCTGTACGGTTGGAATTCGGCAGCCAAGGGATTAATTCAAAAGGCAGCTTCTCACAGCTTTTCAGCGCGAGAGAAACAGGACGCACTCATATTCAGGGCAGAGTATGTTTTACGTTGAAGTTAAGATTGACGCTGAATGTATGCTTATCCCACTGGAGGGGAGCTCATGCGTGCAGAAAGGGAGATATACTGATCAAGCATTGGCCTTAATTAAACACAGGTATAGGTTGTCCAATGAGACACAGAGCCGAGTACATCTGAGATACTTTAATTTTACTCAGTGAGTAAATGTCACTTTGCTCCTGGGAAACTCTGGGATTCGGACGCCGTGGGAACAGCTGCGCGAAATCACACGTTTTCATTCGAAATAATTCTGTTTTCGCACATGTCGACCGGCCGTGGAGCAACGGATCTTTGACGAAAAGATGGCGGAGTTTGTCCGTGATTTGAATCTGTGACCTCTTGCATTTCAATTATGAAAATCCCGAAGGAAGAATCCTCAACCTAGACCAACGAGCCACGCATGTCTTAACCTCTGACGGTAGTTCACTATTCGGCCCATGCTGCATGTGCTGTCTCTCAGAGGCCAATCTAATTAGTCCCCATGACCATAGCGCTGCTTATGTTTTCCTTTTGATCAATATATTATTAATTTGAAATATTACATGACCAAAGTGCAGCATCCTTCTCACTAAATGTTAAATTTAGCCATGAGATTAAATATGATTGAAAAAATAACCGAAGGGGTTAATTGATTAACCTCATAACGACGAGGATGGGATTCGAACCCATGCATGCACAACACACTGGATTAGCAGATCATCGCCTGAAGTTCTCAGCAATATCGTCTCGTATTACTGGCTACGTCAGCAATTGAATTTGCTGCTTTTTGCATCCAAATAGAAATAATGTTGAAGAAAGTCGACTTCACTGCTTGTTCTGCCCGTGCAACCAGATCGACAGTGAAAATGTGCCATGAGCTTCTTGAAGCAAGCAGACTTTCTTTTGTTCAGGTGAGTGACTGTACGAGATGGCTGGTTTTGCGGCAAAACATCACATTTCACACAATGAGTCAATTTACGGCGACAAGAAACGAACCTGCAAATTTCTGATAATGTTGCGGTTACAATCGATGTCAGACGCCTTAGCCATTACACCACGCGGCTGCTGCCATAAGAAACAACATTATTGTTGTTTATATTAGGAGCAATTTAGGGGCAAAAGCTATACCAAGGAGTGGGTTTTGGAAAAGGTGAGCATATTTCAAGTAAATGAACAGATGCGCTGCGATCTGGGTGCGCACCTTAGCTGGGCTTGAAACTTGGAACACAAATCTTAACAATTCGGTTATCACAGCTGAAATCACACTGCTTTTCAAAATATACATGGTGATCCGGGACGATGAGAAAATCGTTCTTAAAGGGAAAGGTTATGAACCGGAACTGACAACCATCCTTTTTAAACAGACAAAGAATGATCCGGGACTGCAAGCACATCCCTTTTTACACAGATGCAGAATGGCCCTTGACTGACAGCAGTTCCATTTTAAAAGAATATCGTGAGATTTCCATCATCCCTGAAGGCAATTTTGCAGTGAATGAGCGTGAGGCTCAGGACCACGTGGGACTGGGACGGTGATTGAACCCCAGGTGATAGACAGGCAGGAAGCAGCGAGGGAAGTAAAACCAATCCAGAAAAAAAGCCTATTTCATAAAATTTATATATTTAATTTTTTAAGGAATGTATGCATGTTAAATTTATTCAACAAAAATTGAATTTGATTTGTTTTAATTAATTATATCATTAATTAATAATGTATTTCTTTTTTGATTGAACGAAGGCTGTGTGTCTGGATGTTTACCATTGTAAATAAGGGCTTGCACGCAGTAAATAACAAAAGACACAGTCAGCCAATGGTGGAAGACACGCCACGAGGGAAGATGTGGGAGGCAATGGTGATCTTTTAAAGTGACGTGTGTCTGTCTGCTGTTTTTCAGTTGTGTCATGTCAGGATCCGACAGCAGCTGCTTGTGCTGTGAAAGTGGACAAAAGCAATGGAGCCCAGTGCAGGCAGATCAGAAAAAGCACATTTATTGTGAAAGTTAAAAAGCGGGGAGGTATACATTGCATATAAGTATACACTCACACGCACACACACTTATATACTTATACATATATATAAAATATATATATATATAAACAAAGTCAGTCAGTCAGTCATGTCTTGTCTTGTCCTGTTTTGATTTGATTTGAATTTGAAAATAAGGTGGTTAAACTCATCATGTCACAAAGCCCACACGCAAGCCCTGCCTGGAATCCGTATGTTTCTAATTTGTGTTTTTTCATTTTTTCAGATGTGGAATGGCAAAATCCCACAGCAGATTCTTCTCCTGTAAGATATTCCGCGGAGGAGTGTTCAAGCAAATCGGCATGGCTTCAAGTTCCATGTAATGCCTTTTTTCACACATGATATCAAATGCCAAGCACGATCGCACAACACGTTTGCAGTCTCTCCCTCTCTCTCTTACACAAACTCACAAACAAACTTAAATTCCTACACCCTCCAAAGGCAGTTTTTGAAATTTGAAATTTGAAATATGGAATAGACAGCACATCCCTTTTAAGCAGGCACAGAATGATCCGGGACTGATAGCATATCCCTTTTAAACAGACACAGAATGATCCGGGACTGATAGCATATCCCCTTTAAACAGACACAGAAATTTGCGGGACTGAAAGCAAATCCCTGTGAAGCAGATATAGAATGTTCTTGAACTGAGACTTTTTAAATTTTAAACCGGCCCAGAATGACCCGGGACTGAGAGCAAATCCCTTTGAAAACAGACACAGATTGATCCTGGACTGACAGCAAATCGGTTTAGACAGACACAAAATGATGCGTGACCTCTCGCATTTCCACTGTGAAAATCACAAAGAGAGATTCATAGCCCGGGACCAACGAGCCTCCGACAGTAAAGTGCGTAACCCATTCTATATTAAAACGGCATATTCTGAGGGTAGTGAAGAAAGCTATTCGGCCCAACGTGGCTGTGCTGTGTCTCTGAGAGAGCGATCAAATTAGTCCCCCTCTCCATAGTCCTGCGAATAACAACATAAGAACGTAAATGTGACCTTTGATGAATATATTGGGCCTGAAGTCATTTTGCTAGCCTTCCCCAAGGCGCTCGGCTGCAAATAGTGATAACATTCCACACCTAACTTTTGCTCCTGCACCCTCCGCACCTGACGCCTTCTCTTCCCGCGCTTCGCAGCGCATTCACGTTTTGGAGCTGCGGAGGGAGAAGCTGGATTATCGTGACTCTGGACAGCCAATGAAGTTACAGTATTATCAGTCATAATAATAGCATCTCCGTAAGTAGGGGTTCTCAGTATTACAAAAGAAAACGCCCCCATCACACAAACACACATAAAAAGTAAAAAAAAACACCTCACGTATTTAATATTAATGTAAATTCAAGGTAACATATGTGCGAGAAAAAAATATTTAATTCGGATTTTTAAAAAAAATTGATATTTAGCGTTTAAAATAAATCTTCCTTAGTGGACAGAGCTTTTAAAAGTAAAAATGTTATTACATTTTATTTCTCTATGTTTTTATATTTCTTACATGTTTTAAAACTCTTCCGCTGATAAAAGAAGGCTATGCACCTGCTTCTCCAAGGGGCAAGCAATTTAAGGACATTCGCTGGGTAATTGATGGGCGAATATTGCATACTCACGCGAATGTCCTTCTCCTGAAGAAGCGTTGGGTCTGTCAAGCAAGAATTTGACATTGGAAAACCTGGTTTTCAGTGCATGCGCCTCGCACGCCAAAGAAGGGCTTTTGTGGGTCCTTGCCGGTTAGTAAGTACTCCGTACAGAACCAATGAGGCCGGAATTACAGGCCCTATATTAATTTGAGACATGACATGACCAAATTACAGCATCCTTGACAGTAAAAGGCAAATTTGGCTATGAGATTTTATGTGTTTGACAAAACAACACGATGCTTCAAACGTTTTACACAATAAGGACGAGTATGGGATTCGGAGCCACGCATGCAGATCACAATGGATTAGCAGTTATTCGTCTTAAACTCTGGGCCACCTCCTCTCCCGTTTCAAGCAACGCTAGGCATTCAAATGCCTGCTTTTTGCATCCAAACAGAAATATTCTGCAAGAAGGTCCACTTCACCGCTTGTCCTGCCTATGAAAGCAGATCGACAATGTTGAAAATGTGCCATCAGCTTCTTAAAGCAAACGGCTTTCATTCCATCAGGTGGTGTACACACGTGTAACTAAATGCACCAGATACAGCAGAAGTAGGAGCTGCTGAAACAATGGAGTTAGGATATTCATAAAAAGAACGAATTGGAATGGGGCAGCAGAAACAGGGGAATTCGGAGCTACGGAAACAAGGGAATTAGAATCTCCGGAAACAAGGAAATTAGGAGCTCCGGAAACAAGGGAATTAGGAGCTCCTGAAACGTCAGCATTGGTTGATCTCCAGAAAAAACGAAATGAGAGTGCCCTAGAATGACGGGAAATAGGATCATGAAACATTTGAATTAGGATGTCCAGAATCACGGAGAATTAGGATCAACAGAAACAGGGGAATTAGGACCTCCAGGTATGGGGGAATTAGGAGACCGTAACAGAAACCTGAATATTAGTAGAGAGCTCCATAAACAGGGAAATTACGAGACAGCTACAGTTACAATGTAACTCTTAGCTCCAAATACCGTGAAGTTAGGAGAGTGGATCATAATCAGGGAACGTAGGAGCGCCAGAAATAGGGTAATTAGGTAGAGGAAAATTAAGAGCTCCAGCACTTTACTTTATAAAGCAGGGGAATTAGGAGCAGCAGAAAAGGAGAGTTAGCAGTTAAGGAAAGAGGTGAACAAGGATCAACTGATACAGGGGAATTATTAGCTCCAGTGACAGGGACATTATTTACTCCAAAACATGGGACAAAGATGCTACTGAAACAGTGGAACGAGAAGCTGCAGAAACATTGTAATTGGAACGCCAGAAAGAGGGTAATCTGGAGTTCCTGGCGCAGGGAAATGAGGAGCATTGAAACTTGGGAATTAGAAGCTGCTGAAATAGAGAAATGAGGAGTGCAAGAAAATGGAGAATTCGGAGCTCCAGAAACAGAGGGATAAGGAGCTCCAGAAACATAGGGATAAGGAGCTCCTGAAACAGAGGGATAAGGAGCTACAGAACCAGTGGGATAAGGAGCTCCTGAAACAGGGAAATTAGGAGTTCCGGAAACAGAGGGATAAGGAGCTCCAGAAACAGAGGATTTAGGAGCTCCTGAAACAGAGGATAAGGAGCTCCTGAAACAGAGGAATTAGGAGCTCCTGAAACAGAGGGATAAGGATCTCCAGAAACAGAGGAATTAGGAGCTCCTGAAACAGAGGCATAAGGAGCTCCTGAAACAGAGAAATTAGGAGCTCTTGAAAAATAGCTAATTCGGAGCACCGGGTACATGGAAATTAGGAGTTTCAGAAAAAGGGACATGTAGTGTTCGAAAGACAGCGGAATTATGACCACCAAACAGGGGGATTAGGTGAGATTGCTGTACTTGCACCCCGACATATCATTATCAGGCACAGTTTCTAAGTATAACATACTCTGATCCATCTTTCTTAGGTTCAATATGAAATAATTTACACTTCGTCACTGGGACCTATATCTGCATACTTATTTTCACAAATACATAATAAGCGTCTCTTTGCAACGTTATGTTCCAAGACACTATTTACAGTGCCAATTACATTTTTATTCACTAAAATTGGACGATAGAGCGGAACTGGAAAGTGCCTCCCCGTTTGTTTGTCGTTCTCTGTCTCCTCACGTCTGTCTTTCTTTCTATCTCCCCGTCTGTTTCCAACACTCTCTTACCCAACATATCACTCCGCGTCTTTCGCGCCACTTGTGTAACCCCCGTCTGTCTTTCTCTGTGCACCTCCCGCCTGTCTCTCCGTCTGACTCCCACTGTCTTTTGCTTTCCTCTGCTGTTATCTCTATTTCTGTCTCCCCATCTGTGCCCATCAGTCTCTCCCCCTCCATTCCTCTCACGTCTGTCTCTCGAGTCTGTCCCTTGCAGTTCTCGATCCGTCTGTCCCCGCAGTCTGTCAACCGATTGCTCTCACTGTCTGTGTCTGTCGTTACCTCCCTGTCTCCCTCCTGTTTAACTCCCCCGTTTGTCATTCTCTCTGTCTCCCCAGTCTGGCTCTCTCTCTCCCTAACTTTTCTGTGTCTGTCTGATTTGTCTGTTCTATTTCTGTCTTCCCGTTTCCCTCTGCCGTTTCTCTTTCCCCTTCTACATCCTCCCGTCTGTCTACCACCATCAGTCTCACCCACTCTGTCTCCTTCTTTTACATGTCCAGTCGGACTATCTCCACCATGCGGTCTGTCGCTCTCTCTCTATCACTTCCTGTAGGTCTCTGTCCCCCCACTCTCTATCCCCTTCCAATCTCTCGCTTGTCTTTCTCTCACTCTCTCTGCTGCCCCTCTGGCTCACCAGTTGTCCTGTTCCCTTCTAGCACCGTCTCAGCCTTTGTCTTTGTAAATATATCATCTATCTACCACAGCCTGTCGCAATGGACCATTCTTCCAGTCAATCTCTACCCCACCACACCCGATTTGTTGCTCTCTCTCGCTGTCTCTCGCTCCGCCAGTTCTTTGTCTTTGTCTACCACGTCGTTTTCTCCCTGTCTTTCCGGGTCTGTTTTCTGCCCATTTCTCTCCCAAGTCTGTCCCACTCTAACCCTCCGCACGTGTACTCACTTCTCCATCAAAACCGTATGTCTTTGTCTATCCTCAGCTGTCTCCCCATCTCTCATTCACTCTGTCACCCCCCAAATATTTATCTCTCTTTGCCTCGACGATCTATCTATTTGACTGCGCCTTCTGGTTCTCGCCCTCTTTATGCCCACGTCTGTCTCCCTACTGCCTTCAGCTCTCTCACTCTGTTTGACCCATCGATTACCCGCCTCTGTCTTTATATGTCTCTCTGTTGGCGTCTTTCCTAGTCTCCAATGTTTTTTTTAAACTTAATTCAGAATTGTGGGCATCGCTACCAAGGCCTTCCTTCATTATTGCCCTTCTGAAACTGTCCCGGAGAGCGGTGGTGGTGAGCCGACTATTGACAACCGCTGCAGTCCGTGTGGTGAAGGAACTCCCACAGTGCCGACTTTGTCGCTGCAGTTTGATTCAACTGAGTGTCTCGCTGGGCCATTGTAGAGGGCATTGAAGTGTCAACCACATTGCTCTGCGTCTGGAGTCACGTAAAGCCCAGACTAGGAAAGGACGGCGTATTTCATCTCCGAAAGGACATTAGTGAACCAGATGGATTATTATGACAATCCAGTATTAACATGGTCATTTCTGATACGGGCTTACATCTCCGCGATCTTTGGACCAGGCATCTGGATTACTAGTTCAGCAACATTCCCACTCTGCTACTTTATGGTTTCTCTCGCTCTCTCTCTCGGTGTTTTCCCGGGTATCTCTTCCTTCTTTCTCCCCCACCTGCCTCTCTCTGTATTGCCATCTGTCTTTTTTCACCGCCTGTTTCCATCACTATCTCTCCCCCCCACCCTCCTACCCGTGTCTGTCTATCGCTCTGATCTGCCGTATGTCTCTCTCATTGTGCCTCCTCGTATGTCTTTCTGGTCCTGTCTCTCCTGTATGACTCTCTCTCTGTCTCTGTCTCCTCATCTGTCTGCCGTTGCTGTCTGGCCCATCTGTATCTCCCGCCATTTAGCCTTATTTTCCCCGATTGTTTATCCAAACTCTCTATTTATCTGTGTCTTACACGTCTGTCTCACCCCTCTCTCTCACTCTTACTGCCTCACCCCGCCTTTTGTCTCTCTCTCTTTGTCTCTATCTCTGCCCAGTGTGTTATCTTTCTGACTAACCACCGTCTGCCTCCCCTGTCTGTCAATTATTGTCCCCTTCCACCATTCAAACCCGTTTGCCTCTGTCATAGAAACATAGAAAATAGGTGCAGGAGCAGGCCATTCAGCCCTTCTAGCCTGCACCGCCATTCAATGAGTTCATGGCTGAACATGTAACTTCAGTACCCCCTTAATGCTTTCTCGCCATAACCCTTGATCCCCCGAGTAGTAAGGAATTCATGTAACTCCCTTTTGAATATATTTAGTGAATTGGCCTCAACTACTTTCTGTGGTAGAGAATTCCACAGGTTCAACACTCTCTGGGTGAAGAAGTTTCTCCTCATCTCGGTCCTAAATGGCTTACCCCTTATCCTCAGACTGTGACCTCTGGTTCTGGACTTCCCCAACATTGGGAACATTCTTTCTGCATCTAACCTGTCTAAACCCGTCAGAATTTTAAACGTTTCTATGAGGTCCCCTCTCATTCTTTTGAACTCCAGTGAATACAAGCCCAGTTGATCCAATCTTTCTTGATAGGTCAATCCCGCCATTCCGGGAATCAGTCTGGTGAACCTTCGCTGCACTCCCTCAATAGCAAGAATGTCCTTACTCAAGTTAGGAGACCAAAACTGTACACAATACTCCAGGTGTGGCCTCACCAAGGCCCTGTACAACTGTAGCAACACCTCCCTGCCCCTGTATTCAAATCCCCTCGCTATGAAGGCCAACATGCCATTTGCTTTCTTAACCGCCTGCTGTACCTGCATGCTAACCTTCAATGACTGATGTACCATGACACCCAGGTCTCGTTGCACCTTCCCTTTTCCTAATCTGTCACCATTCAGATAATAGTCTGTCTCTCTGTTTTTACCACCAAAGTGGATAACCTCACATTTATCCACATTATACTTCATCTGCCATGCATTTGCCCACTCACCTAACCTATCCAATCACTCTGCAGCCTAATAGCATCCTCCTCGCAGCTCACACTGCCACCCAACTTAGTATCATCCGCAAATTTGGAGATACTGCATTTTATCCCCTCGTCTAAATCATTAATGTACAATGTAAACAGCTGGGGCACCAGCACAGAACCTTGCGGCACTCCACTAGTCACTGCCTGCCATTCTGAAAAGTACCCGTTTGCTCCTACTCTTTGCTTCCTGTCTGACAACCAGTTCTCAATCCACGTCAGCACACTACCCCCAATCCCATGTGCTTTAACTTTGCACATTAATCTCTTGTGTGGGAACTTGTCGAAAGCCTTCTGAAAGTCCAAATATACCACATCAACTGGTTCTCCTTTGTCCACTTTACTGGAAACATCCTCAAAAAATTCCAGAAGTTTTGTCAAGCATGATTTCCCTTTCACAAATCCATGCTGACTTGGACCTATCATGTCACCATTTTCCAGATGCACTGCTATGACATCCTTAATAATTGATTCCATCATTTTACCCACGACTGAGGTCAGGCTGACCGGTCTATAATTCCCTGTTTTCTCTCTCCCTCCTTTTTTAAAAAGTGGGGTTACATTGGCTACCCTCCAATCCATAGGAACTGATCCAGAGTCAATGGAATGTTGGAAAATGACTGTCAATGCATCCGCGATTTCCAAGGCCACCTCCTTAAGTACTCTAGGATGCAGTCCATCAGGCCCTGGGGATTTATCGGCCTTCAATCCCATCAATTTCCCCAACACAATTTTCCGACTAATAAAGATTTCCCTCAGTTCCCCCTCCTTACTAGACCCTCTGACCCCTTTTATATCCGGAAGGTTGTTTGTATCCTCCTTAGTGAATACCGAACCAAAGTACTTGTTCAATTGGTCTGCCATTTCTTTGTTCCCCGTTATGACTTCCCCTGATTCTGACTGCAGGGGACCTACGTTTGTCTTCACCAATCTTTTTCTCTTTACATACCGATAGAAACTTTTGCAATCCGCCTTAATGTTCCCTGCAAGCTTCTTTTCGTACTCCATTTTCCCTGCCCTAATCAAACCCTTTGTCCTCCTCTGCTGAGTTCTAAATTTCTCCCAGTCCCCAGGTTCGCTGCTATTTCTGGCCAATTTGTATGCCACTTCCTTGGCTTTAATACTATCCCTGATTTCCCTAGATAGCCACGGTTGAGCCACCTTCCCTTTTTTATTTTTACGCCAGACAGGAATGTACAATTGTTGTAATTCATCCATGCGGTCTCTAAATGTCTGCCATTGCCCAGCCACAGTCAACCCCCTAAGTATCATTCGCCAATCTATCCTAGCCAATTCACGCCTCATACCTTCAAAGTTACCCTTCTTTAAGTTCTGGACCATGGTCTCTGAAATTACTGTTTCATTCTCCATCCTAATGCAGAATTCCATCATATTATGGTCACTCTTCCCCAAGGGGCCTCGCACAATGAGATTGCTAATTAATCCTCTCTCATTACACAACACCCAGTCTAAGATGGCCTCCCCCCTAGTTGGTTCCTCAACATATTGGTCTAGAAAACCATCCCTTATGCACTCCAGGAAATCCTCCTCCACCGTATTGCTTCCAGTTTGGCTAGCCCAATCTATGTGCATATTAAAGTCTGTCACTCTCTATCTGCCTTCCGTCAGTCTTCCATTTCAGCCTCCCCTGTCTGTCACGCACTTCCCCCTTCCATCATTCTCCGCCGTCTGCCTCCTCCCTTCTGCTTTCCACGTCTATCTCTCTCTTTGTCACCCATCATATCTCCCACCCACCCAGTTTGTCGACATCCGTTTCTCACCCTGTCGGTCGGCCTTGCCGCGCCATCCCCTCAGTATTGTCGCTCTCTATATCCCCCACCATAATTAACTCACTCTGTCTCCCCTCCCCCTCGTCTGTCGTTCTCTCTCTCTCTCTCTATATTTCAAAATCTATCTTTCTCGCTTTCTGTCTCTCCGGACTATCTCCCCTCCATCAAAACCACCTGTCTGTCTCTCTCTTTCTGTGACTTGCACATAACTGTCTTTCCCTACCTATCTATCTCTCTGTCACCTTTACCAGGCTTCAGATTTTGAAGGCGATCTTCTCGGCAAGAGTTGGGAAAAAAGCGCAAATTTACGACCGCAAGCACCCTTCTCTCGTGAATGCTTTGGATCTGTCAAAAGCCATTTTGACTTTCCCATGGCAGGTTTTCGGCGCACGCACATCGCGCTCTGAGAAGCGCACTTGAGGGACCTCGACGGGTGCGTGCTGACAACATACGTGCCCTTCGAGACCGCAATTGTAGGAATTTTGGCAGGCTCTCTGTTGCCATTTATTTCCCTCAGTCTGAAACAGAACGTGACAAGTTGTCAATGGTGATTGCAATAGTTATTAATCTTTCACAGAATGTTATGAAATTAATTTAATAAATCCCAGAATGCGCATCGAACCTGTGCCGACGAGGAGAGAGCGCTGCATCCGAACCACTAGTGGCGGTCAAAGGGGAGAGTAAACGTTGATGTCGAGAACTCGTGAACCAGTCAGGCGGCCTCTGTGAGAATGTTTAAAGGGAGAATGTTCAAAGTAAACTAGTCGCAACAGCAATGAACTGCAATTAAAAAAAAACAGCCAAAACCTGTGTTTTTCCCCGGAAGACATGGCGGAAATTTAACGGCGGAGGTTAACCGTTTTGAAGATTGAATATCTTTTGGAACTGGCTCGTTTTATTAATTGTAAAACATATGATTTATCTTAAAGACTTGGATATTTTATTGCAGTCCTATGCGGTTGCGACTTTACCAGAACAACAACAACAATTTAGCTCCCAGATTGACGCATGGTATCGCATTGGGTTCAATACCCACAAACTGGCGCTTTGGGATTACAATATTGGACCGCATCTGGATTGCATTATTGATGCTTGAAGTCAATGAAATTTAATCACAACCCCGTCATCAGAAATCTTTGCAGAGATGCTGCCTGACTGGCTGAGTATATCCAAAATTAGCTGATTTCATTTCAGATTCACAGGATTCGCAGTACTTTGCTTTTAAATCTAAAAAGTAACATAAGCTGACGTCATTGGGGATTCGAAAGTCAGTACCTTTCTGCAACGGGAAACGTGAGTCATGCGTGGTGTGTATCCTCCCTTCTGACAGGTAAAGAACATCACTGAATGAGTGCAGAACATTTTGAGGGGCGAAGGGGAGCAGCATAAGCCGTGATCTATGTGCTAACCAATGACATAAGGAAACAAGGGGATGAGTTCCTTCAGTCAGAGTTTCAGGTGCAATTGAGGAAATTAATGAGCAGGACCACAAAGTTATTCTATGGATTATTCCCAGTGGCCCGAGCTATTAAGTTTAGAAATCGCAACGTATGTCTGGATTAATGGTGCACGAGGCTGGGCTACAGAATCCGGGGGGATTGTGACCAGTTCTGGCACAGAAGGGACCAGTTATAGTAGGTCGGGTTGTACATCAATAGAGCTTGGACCAATGTCCTCGCGGGAAGTTTAACAACTGGGGCGGGTGAGGGGTTGAACTAATTTGGCAGTGGATTTGTGTACCAGGATGAAACATCTGTAGATATTGTAATTATGCCTTTATTCACAAGTCCAGATGAGTATCATACACCAACTGTAGCAGTGAACGTGGCCTCAGAGAGCACATTTCAGCCCATCCTTGGGAACCGATATACCACGGCATGGCCAAACCTTCTCCTACACCGAGCACAAGCAGAGGAAACACCGGCACAGCAGAAATTGCTGATAACCGTAGAGAGTAAAATGTTCCTTGATCAGTGATAGCTCTGAATATATTTTGATGTCTCTGTTTTAAGTTGCAATTTGTTCTGTGAGATATAAATATATTTTGCATATCTGTGTTCGTGTTTATGTATTCGAATCCAACAAATTTATTAATAATTGAATTGTGGAGCATCTGTGTTTGTTATAAATGTATTTTCTGTCTATTTCTATGTTACTTGTAAACACCTCGCAAATAAACATCCATACAATTATAAGCACAGAGATACTTAGAGATAAAATCATAAAGAAAACAGGCATAAAGTCAAATACATTTATAATAACACATATATAAACACAAATAATTTGATTATCAATGTTCCACACAATTTAATTTACAACTCACAGATAGATGCACAAATATATTTATACATTTCCCGCACGGACATCCAAATTCATTACAAATAACAAAACATTACACAAAAAATAAAACACGTCTATGGCGAAAATCTATGGAGTCTCAATGACTGAAGGCTTCTTGCAGAGAGCCAGCACAGACACAATGGGATGAAAAGCTTCCTTCTGTGTTGAATGATTCGAAGGTTCTTTGTCTTATTCCTTGATGGGAGCACTAAAACCAGAGGCTATGCAGCTTTAGTGGCGGAATCGGTTAGCGCGCAGTACTTATATGTCAGTACAGGCCCAGGAAATGCCGAGGTTATGAGTTCGAACCTCACCTCGAGCAGCCGATGCTTTTGCATGCAATGTTTGCATTTTCAGAGTCTCAGGCCGTTTTCTATTAACCCACCTCTCTTGTCTATTCCGCCATGTATCACGGTGCTGTCTGTCTCTCTCACTGCGGTTATCCCAGTGTCAATCTGTGGGATATTTCTGAATGAATACCTGTGCCTGTTCCCCACATGAAATAAATGAGGCGATGAAACAATTCCTCATCTGGCATTATGGAGCGAATGAATCAACATTTATAAGAAGATATAGTTTATTATAAATATAACAGTCCCTCTTGAGTGATATCGGTTCAATTCTGTACAAAACCAAACTATGATCACAACGTGTTTCCAATAAGCCACCTTTTAATGAATTGTCGCAAGCGCTGCCCTTGTAGCTCAAGGTGTTTCATAATTAATAAACAAAGAAATCAAGCAATGAAACGGTAGAGATGCTTCTGAGAATGTGGAATGCCCTCGCCCAGAGCAACATTTAAAACAAGGTTTAAAAACTGGCAGCTTGCAGGAGGAAGGGACCAGAGGAAAGAGAGCCACAGAAAAGCCACGGGAGTTTCGGAAGCTTCGAGAGTTTTTCTCGACCACAGCATAGTTGCGCATGGCACGGACATTGTTGCAGTTAAATATGAATAAAATGCAACGTTTGTTTGCAGCTGTTTCTTTTTCTGTCCCTTTTAACTAATTCTTAATTCCATTTGCCTGCGATGATTCATTAAATCTTCGTATCCTTGCCGAACAAAAATCGATCAATGTGAAACTTGAAAATGTCAATTGTCCCAAGCTCTATAAAATTTTCGGTGAGGAATTGAAAGACAGGTGGATCAGGCAGCTGCATGATGGGAGCACTAATACCAGATAGCATTCACATCCAATTCTAGCGACGGAATTGGATAGTGCGCAGTACTTATATGACAGTGTAAGTGCCCAGAATGGCCGAGGATGTGAGCTCAAACCTCACCGAGTACAGCTGATGGCTTTGCTTGTGACACTTCGATAGTAATCGAAGGTGCAATTGATTTATCCCCAAACGTTAGCTACATATTCACACTTTTATTCCAGCACACAACATTGCAACGGAGGATGAAAATTGTACGTATTTGTGAGACGGAGTGGAGGCGTTTTGACATTTAATCAATAACTCTGATGTAAATAATAATGTGCCGGAAACACACTCGATTTCAAAGAGAAGATATGTAAACGCTTTGGTTATCTCCACATAAGTCCTGCACCACATTCAACAGAAACAAGGATTTTCCTGAACATTTCGCTCAAACTGTTGTGCAGTGTTGCAATTGCTCGTGCACTGGACGTCTCGCTGATTCTGTTCTATAGAAATTGTAAATGTTTGTCGATTCGAGTCCCTTCAAAGTCCAAATGTAAATTAATAGAGTAGTTACCGCACAGCAGGAGGCCATTCGTCCCATCGAGAGTGTGCCAGCTCTCAACTAGTCCCACTCCCCTTTCCTTTCCCCATAGCCCTGCAGGACAGGGTTGGATGTTTCCGAGGCTGGAAAATAAAAGTTTGCAGCAAACCTAAACTGTCTCCGATAGCCGGAAGGTTTAATGTTTTGGGCCTTAAATCCACTGAGGTTTAACTGTTCGCCGCTAAACTGTTTAAAGCTCCAGTCAGTGCTCGAATAACTAAGAGCTGCAGCTGCCGGCTGTATTTCCCTATCTCAGAGCCTGAGAGATCCGCCAGGGAGGGAGGCACGTTTACACTGTCGCCCAATTATCTTTTATGCTGTATAACATTTCAAGAGAGCAAAAGGATTTCTCCTCAAGCTGCAATGATCTTTTCTGTTATTGTCTTCGCATGCATCTTTCTATCTCTCCCTATCTCTGCCTCTTGTATTTCTTTGGTTTTCGCTGATTGACTTCTCAGGTTTCAATGGACGGCCTGGGCTGATCTAACGTGAACAAGGGCAGCAATGTGTAAAGAAAGACGTGGACTATAGGACAGGAATAGTGTAAATGCGTGTGCAAATATGTTCTTTCGCGCTCGCAGTGAAATAAAGCAGCACCGACCGATTACAATTGTCTTAAGGTAGATTGTACCTTATGAGGATGCCGAGACAGACGACAATATAGAGCTATTAATGTTGCAAAATCTTATTTGATAATACAGGTCACATATTCAAAACTAGTTTTGTAAAGACATTTTAATATTGTTGACTTGGAATAGTCAGCAATGCTCGCACGGCAGTTGGATGCCTGTGTCCAGTTGTAAAGCTGTATGAAAGAAGATGCAGAACATTGACTTTCTGCTGAGCAGACCATGAGCCGCCTTCTTGAAAATGGTTATCCAGTCCCGCTAAGAGGGGATTAAGCATCATGAGAGTTGAATGGGACTGTGCCCACTTGTATAGCAGGCCGCGTAGGGGGCATTTTCCCTTTCTTAAAGAACATTAATGATTCAGTTGCAGAATTTGCTCGCCCCACTCGCCATTCGGCCCAAGGATGAGCCGAGCCGATCACGTGGAGTTAATGCAAATCCTCCTGTCAGTAAATTCATTTGACATATCAAGAAAACAATAAGAAATCACCGTGACTTATTCAGTGAGCGCGCAGCATAGTGGATAAGGTGTTTATTTATGGTATGTACCAGAATGATATCAGGAAATTGCAGTTTTGAGGAGATTTGGATTCAAAGTCTAATTTATGTAATAATCTTTCAAATGTTTGGAAGGTTTATCAGCAACAAACGCTTATCAAAGTAAATTAACACAATCGATTTGCAGTCCATCGCCTTAACCACTCGTCTACCATCTATCACAACTCAGCGGTTCCATTTCAGGCTTTTTGCATCCATACAGAAATACACTGCTACAAGACCCCGTCACGACCTGTCCTGACCGTGCACCCAGACCAAAAATGTTGAAAATGTACAATCAGCTTCTGTAAGCAAACGGCCTTTAGTTACTATAGGATGGTTGTGAAATGTCTCCTCAAACGATGATGTGCGGGCCACTTTTAAATAGAACAGACAGCCTGACCACGCCGGTTTCAAAACCGACCAATATCGAACTCTCTACAGTTAGACCATATTAGGCATACTGTGTGCAATTCTGGTCACTGTATTATACAATAAACTAGCAAGGCACTGGATCGGATGCAGAGAAGATGGTATACTATCAGGAAAGAATCGACAGGCTCAATTTATTTTGTCATGAAAAGAGAAGTCTGAGGGGTGAACTAGCAGAGCTCTTTAATATCTTTTAAAGGTTTTGATAGAGTAGATACAGAGTGTTTTCACTTGTGGGGAAAGTATTACTGGAGACCATCAATATAAGAAAAATTAGCAACAAATCAAATTGGGAATGAAAAAGAATCTTCTTTACCCAGAGAGTGGTAAGAATGTAGAACTCGCTACCACCAGAGTGGTTGAATCAAATATTATAGATGCATGTAAGGAGCGGTTAGATAAATATATGAGGGACAATTAAATGGAGGGCTCTGCTGATAGTGCTGGATGCGGAAAGAGGGGCGGATGCTCCAGTTGACAACAAACATCGATATTGACAGGTTGGGCCGAATAGCCTGTTTTTGCATTGAATATCCTGTATAATCATATGAATTCGACACCCATGGGTCCAATTCAAAAGCCAACTTCTCACAACTTTCAGACCTAGAGAAAATAACACTGATTAATATTCCTGGCCTAGGTGTTTCAAAAAGATTTCAAGAATGATGCTCCTTAAAACCTACCTCGTTGACCAAGCTTTGGGGCATCTGCCATAATTTATCTTTTATGTGGCTCAGTGTCAGCGTTATTTGATTTGTCTTAAGCTTTTGTGGAGCGCCCTTTGACGTCTTATTCTGTTAAAGGCGCTACATAAATGCAAGTTGTTTATGTTTAATATTTACATCATTGTCTCCCTGTTTCAGGTCTTAAAGAAAACGTGCTACTTGAGAAGGCATACGGCATACTTACCTTTAGTAGCCGAGGTATATTGTCCAAGAGCAGTGAAGTTGTGCTTGAGCTATATAAAACATTATTTGGGTCACAGCTAGAATTCTGCGTACACATCATTGCAGGAAATATTTAATTGCGCTAGAGAGGGTGCAAAAGAGATTTACGAGGATGTTGCCTGGACTGGGGAATCTTAGCTATGAGTAATGATTCGGTAGGCTGGGTTTGTTTTCAGTGGAACATAGGAAGCTGAGGGGAAACATTATTGATGTGTTGAAAATTATGAGGGGCCTAGAGTGAATGGATAGGAAGGATCTATTTTTCTGTGCAGAATGGTCAACAACCAGGGGACATAGATTTAAATTCATTGGTAGCAAGTTTCGAGGGGATTGGACGGGAAATTTCTTCACCCAGAGCAAGTTGCGAATCTGGAACTCACTGCCTGAAAGAGTGGTAGAGGCAGAAATCCTTACCACATTTAAAATGCGCATGGACATGCATTTGAAGTGCAATAATCTACAGGGCGACGGACCAAAAGCTGGAACATGGGATTCCGCTGGATAGCTCTTTGTTCGCCGTGTTGACCGGATGGGCTGCAATATCCTTCTTACGTGCTGTAAATAACTATGATTCTATGATTCAGTTCTAAGTGAGGATCTAACTACAGATCAGCCGGACGTGGAAACTTTATGGGTAGAATTAAGAGATAGGAACGGATTTAAGACAATAGTGGGAGTTGTGCATAGGCCCCCTAGTCGCAGCTGTAAAGTACTAGAATATATAAATGTCGAGATTAGACAAGCGTGTAGTCAATACAGTGCGGTTTTAATAGGGGATTTACATTTTCATATATATTGGGATAATCGGACGAGCACCTCTCAGAAATATTGTGAATTTCTTGTGTGTGTCCGGGCTAGTTCTGCAACATTATGTTCCATCACGAACAAGGGGCATACCAATTTACATTTAGTAATGATTAACGAGCAGGGTTTATTCAACAGCCTAATGGTCAGTGAAAATGTATTTTATAGCGATCAAAACATGATCGACTTCAACGTAACGTTTGACAGGGAGAAACGAGAAAAAGCTACTACCATTCCAGATTTCGGTAAGACCGACTTCAAGGGGCTGAAACAGAGACTGTCCACAATAAACTGGGAAAATCTGTTAATGGGTAGAACGATATGAAATGTTAAAATAATTAAAAGTGATACAGAATCAGTGTATAACCCTGCGGGCCAAAATAAATTGGCATGGACGATTAAGAGGTAAGGGGCCACATTAAACTAAAGTAAAAGCGTACACAAATATAAAAAGTAGCACAGATCCTTGTGAATGGGAAAGCTACAATGAAAATCAAAGGGGCAGAAAGCATATAGCAAGTGCTACAAAGAGGGAGAAAGAAAATAACCGACTGAAGTAATGAACAGACACATAGCAGATGTATGTTAACACAGATAAGTGTGAAGTAATGCACTTTGGTGGGATGATGAGAGGCAATATGAAATAATGATACAATTTTAACGGGGCCAGATTTATACATGAACAATTTAATTCACTATTAAGCATCTGCCTCTGGAGATCAATGATCCCAAAACCGGTCAGAATTCTCTCTCTGTTTCGTATGAACCAGCTCTAAATCATACAATTCTAAAGAGGGGGCAGGATCTGGAAGACATGGCAACTTTTACTTTTTTAATAGCCGAATAGAGTATAAAAACAAGGAAGTTATGCCAAGCAGTTATAAAACACTTATGACGTCTTATTTGGAATAGTGCGTTCAGTTCTGCGCAACACGCTTTAGGGAAGAAGTCAAGCCCTTGGAGAGGGTGAAGAATAGATTTACTAGAATACTGCCAGAGTTGGGGACATCTTTTATAAGAAGAAAGTGGACAAGCTGAGATTTTTCTCCTTCGAATAGAAAACGTTAAGAGGCGGTTTATGACATAAGTTCAAAATTATGAAGTTTTTAATAGTTAAAATGGAAAAAGCTTTCGAATGTCACATTTAATGTGATACAATATCAATAGGCGCCGAACCTATGATCTTCAATTTATGAAACTGAAGACTTCATGGCCACCGCATGACCACGTGGCCACCGCACCCTGATCAACTGTATGACTTGCGTCACATTGCTACCGAATCGCACATCATTTCAATTAGGTTGTTCAAGCACAGATGCATATACAAATAAATGAAATGGGATAGTGGAACGGGCAAATGACCGGCGTCATTTAGATGAAACTATCAAAAAACATTTCATAAATTCATGCATTACCGATGGAGAGTACTTGGACCATCGTACTCTTGAACAAGCTATCCAATTAGTTCCAGATGTTTCCACAACGCCCTGCAAAATGAGCCTCTTCAAGCATTTATCCAATTCCATTTTGAGGGTTACTATTGAATCTGCAATGCTACGGGGAAATGACAGGGTGGTGAGACTAGCTGAGAGTCAGCATGGTCACGACCGGCCGAATTGCCTTCGTCCATGCTGTACAATTCTATGAATCGATGATTCTATGATTCACTACTCTTTCAGGCAGTGCATTACAGATCACAACACTCACAGCTTAAAAACAAACAATTCTCCTCTACTTCCATGTGTTTCCTCTGTTCTCCTCTGGCTGTTGCCAGGACTTGATAGATTTGGTTGTGGGGAAAGATTGGGGTTGTTTTCGTCGGAACAGATGAGGATAATTGGTGACATAATTGAGGAATATAATATTATGAGGGGCCGGGATAGTGTGCATAATAAACACATATGCCCCTGAGCAGAGACGTCAATAATCAGGGGGCATAGATTTAATATAATTGGTAAAAGAATTACACGGGAGTCGAGGAGACATTTTTTCGCCCAGAATGAATTTGGATCTGGAACTCATTGACTGAAAAGTTGGTCGAGATACAATCCCTCATCACATTTAAGCAGTACTTGCAGATGGATTGAATTGCCCTAATCTGCAACAGATCAAGAGCTGCGACGTGGGATTAGGCTGTATAGCTCTTTCGATTGACGGAGAGAGGATGGGCCGAATGCCCTCGTTCTCTGCGGCAAATTTCTACCATTCTATGATTCTAAGAGGTAGGGGAATGCTCTTTCATGTCCTGCACTTATCTGTATCACACCATCGATGGGATCTTGCTTGGTGGTAATTGGCTGCCGTATTGCCCTACAGTACATCCAGTTATTACACTTCAAGAAGTACTTCATTTTCTGTAAAGCACGTTTTAAAGAATATTAATTCAGTTGATGTGGGCGTAGCTAGCAAAGGCCGACATTTATTGCCCAACTCGAATTGCGTTTGAGAAGGTAGTGATGAACAAACTTCGTGGACCACTATAGTACTTGGAGATGCACTTGATGGCTACGGTCCAAGAGCTAGAAATTGGATTTGGCATAGTAGTGCTTTGTCCACCAGCAAGGATGTGATGAGCTAAATGGTTTTCTTCTGTGCTGTAAATTTCTATGGTTCTATGGTTCAGTCACTGAGGTGATGGTACTACGAATGTGCTGCTTTGTAGAAGTTGTTCCAAGATTTTGATCCAGCCACAATAATGGTGAGGCGATATATTTCCTGTTTCATTTTCTGAGGATTTGATACTGGAGCTGGAAAATACAATCTTCAGCGATCATTCCCACTTCTGACCTAACGATGGTGGTCATGTTATTAATGAAGCAGGTGATGATGAACTCCTGCAGCGATATTCCTGGGCTGAGATGATTGGCGTCGAACAACCACAACAATCTTCTTTTAGACGAGGTATGTCTCCAGTGGTGGAGATTAACCCCGCAATAACTTCAACGTTAGAAACTTCCTTGATGCAGCATTCGGTCAAATGCTGCTTTGATGTCAAGGACAATCACTCTCGCTTCATTTTAGAATTAATCACTTTTGTCCATATTTGGACCAAGGCTATAATGCTGTCTGGAGGCTGGTGGTCCTGCTGGAACTCAAACTGAGCAACGGCGAGCAACTCGGTCATCCTAATGTTCCTGAAAGATGCTACGGAATGCAACCCCATGCTTTTACTGTTTGAAAACAGCGTACAGTTGCATGATGTATATTTGTAGGATCAGATGTATCATCGACCTGAAATCTTACTCCTACCTTCCTCTTCCCACAGACCCTACCAGGGCTTCCAGGCATGGCACGTGTTAAACTGTCAGTGTTAAAAAAAATGTTTCATTCTTTATTTCTTAAAGATTAAGAAGGCATAACAGGCAGCCATATATCCCCGATTACCGATGATGCAAATATTGGTGATATAGTAAGTAGGGCAGGCGTTACCTATAAAGATATATTGATAGATTAAGTGAATGGACGATTCAGTGGCAGATAATTTCCAAGTAGGTAATTGTGTAGTCGTCCATTTTAGATCACATAGTTTAGATCCGAGTAATAATTAAATGGAGCAAAGCTCAGAGGGATGCAGTTCCAAAGTGGTTTGGAGTCCTAGAGCCCATCCCGCTAACGTTACAAATATATTCGAAACAACTGATGGCATGTTCGGCTTTATAACTAGGGGTTGGACTATACAGCAGTGGATGTTTTTCTTCAGCTGAACAGAGATGTAGTTAGACTATATCTGGAGTACTCTAAGTTATATAATATAATAGATTCATAGACGTTTACAGCACTGAAGGAGGCTATTTCGGCCCATCCTGTCCGCGCCACGGTTATCCAGCCTAATCCCACTTCCAGCTCTACGTCCGTAACCCTGCAGGTTATGGCACTTCAGTTGCACATCCAAATATTTTTAAAGGTGCTAAAGCTTTCTGCCTCTACCACCTTTTCAGGTATTGCATTTTAGACAACCACAACTCTCTGCCTGTGGAAGTTTCCCATCAAATCTCCTGTAACCCTTCTACAATTAGTATAAATGTATGCCCCCTGCTTGTTGAGCCCTCTGCTAAGGGAAATAATCCATTTTTATCCATTATATCTAGTCCCTCTATGGGCACGGCCCCTTAGAAATGATAGTTTGGATGTGGAAGGTGTACAGTTCATATTCACCAGACTATTACATAGAAAACATAGAAACATAGAAAATAGTTGCAGGAGTAGGCCATTCGGCCCTTCTAGACTGCACCACCATTCAAGGAGTTCATGGCTGAACATTCAACTTCAGTACCCCATTCCTGCTTTCTCGCCATACCCCTTGATCCCCCTAGCAGTAAGGACCTCATCTAACTCCTTTTTGAATATATTTAGTGAATTGGCCTCAACAACTTTCTGTGGTAGAGAATTCCACAGGTTCACCACTCTCTGGGTGAAGAAGTTCCTCCGCATCTCGGTCCTAAATGGCTTACCCCTTATCCTTAGACTGTGACCCCTGGTTCTGGACTTCCCCAACATTGGGAACATTCTTCCTGCATCTAACCTGTCTAACCCCGTCAGAATTTTATATGTTTCTATGAGGTCCCCTCTCATTCTTCTGAACTCCAGTGAATACAAGCCCAATTGATCCAGTCTTTCTTGATAGGTCAGTCCCGCCATCCCGGGAATCAGTCTGGTGAACCTTCGCTGCACTCCCTCAATAGCAAGAATGTCCTTCCTCAGGTTAGGAGACCAAAACTGTACACAATACTCCAGGTGTGGCCTCACCAATGCCCTGTACAACTGTAGCAACACCTCCCTGCCCCTGTACTCAAATCCCCTTGCTATGAAGGCCAACATGCCATTTGCTTTCTTAACCGCCTGCTGCACCTGCATGCCAACCTTCAATGACTGATGTACCATGACACCCAGGTCTCTTTGCACCTCCGCTTTTCCTAATCTGTCACCATTCAGATAATAGTCTGTCTCTCTGTTTTTACCACCAAAGTGGTTAACCTCACATTTATCCACATTATACTTCATCTGCCATGCATTTGCCCACTCACCTAACTTATCCAAGTCGCTCTGCAGCCTCACAGCATCCTCCTCGCAGCTCAAACTGCCACCCAACTTAGTGTCATCCGCAAATTTGGAGATACTACATTTAATCCCCTCATCTAAATCATTAATGTACAGTGTAAACAGCTGGGGCCCCAGCACAGAACCTTGCGGTACCCCACTAGTCACTGCCTGCCATTCTGAAAAGTACCCATTTACTCCTACTCTTTGCTTCCTGTCAGACAACCAGTTCTCAATCCATGTCAGTACACTACCCCCAATCCCATATGCTCTAACTTTGCACATCAATCTCTTGTGTGGGACCTTGTCGAACGCCTTCTGAAAGTCCAAATATACCACATCAACTGGTTCTCCCTTATCCACTCTACTGGAAACATCCTCAAAAAATTCCAGAAGATTTGTCAAGCATGATTTCCCTTTCACAAATCCATGCTGACTTGGACCTATCATGTCACCTCTTTCCAAATGCACTGCTATGACATCCTTAATAATTGATTCCATCATTTTACCCACTACCGATGTCAGGCTGACCGGTCTATAACTCCCTGTTTTCTCTCTCCTTCCTTTTTTAAAAACTGCGGTTACATTGGCTACCCTCCACTCCATAGGAACTGATCCAGAGTCAATGGAATGTTGGAAAATGACTGTCAACGCATCCACTATTTCCAAGGCCACCTCCTTACGTACTCTGGGATGCAGTCCATCAGGCCCTGGGGATCTATCGGCCTTCAATCCCATCAATTTCCCCAACACAATTTCCCGGCTAATAAGGATATCCCTCAGTTCCTCCACCTTACTAGACCCTCCGACCCCTTTTATAACCGGAAGGTTGTTCGTGTCCTCCTTCGTGAATACCGAACCAAAGTACTTGTTCAATTGGTCCGCCATTTCTTTGTTCCCCGTTATGACTTCCCCTGATTCTGACTGCAGGGGGACCTACATTTGTCTTTACTAACCTTTTTCTCTTTACATATCTATAGAAACTTTTGCAATCCGTCTTAATGTTCCCTGCAAGCTTCATCTCATACTCCATTTTCCCTGCCCTAATCAAACCCTTTGTCCTCCTCTGCTGAGTTCTAAATTTCTCCCAGTCCCCAGGTTCGCTGCTATTTCTGGCCAATTTGTATGCCACTTCCTTGGCTTTAATACTATCCCTGATTTCCCTTGATAGCCTCGGTTGAGCCACCTTCCCTTTTTTATTTCTATGCCAGACAGGAATGTACAATTGTTGTAGTTCATCCATGCGGTCTCTAAATGTCTGCCATTGCCCATCCACAGTCAAATCCTTAAGTATCATTCGCCAATCCATCTCAGCCAATTCACGCCTCATACCTTCAAAGTTAGCCTTCTTTAAGTTCTGGACCATGGTCTCTGAATTAACTGTTTCATTCTCCATCCTAATACAGAATTCCACCATATTATGGTCACTCTTCCCCAAGGGGCCTCGCACAACGAGATTGCTAATTAATCCTTTCTCATTACATAACACCCAGTCTAAGATGGCCTCCCCCCTAGTTGGTTCCTCGACATATTGGTCTAAAAAACCATCCCTTATGCACTCCAGAAAATCCTCCTCCACCGTATTGCTTCCAGTTTGGTTAGCCCAATCTATGTGCAAATTAAAGTCACCCATTATAACTGCTGCACCTTTATTGCACGCACCCCTAATTTCCTGTTTGATGCCCTCACCAACATCACTACTACTGTTTGGAGGTCTGTACACAACTCCCACTAACGTTTTTTGCCCTTTGGTGTTCTGCAGCTCTACCCATATAGATTCCACATCATCCAAGCTAATGTCCTTCCTAACTATTGCCTTAATCTCCTGCTTAACCAGCAATGCTACCCCACCTCCTTTTCCTTTTATTCTATCCTTCCTGAATGTTGAATACCCCTGGATGTTGAGTTCCCAGCCCTGCTCATCCTGGAGCCACGTCTCCGTAATCCCAATCACATCATATTTGTTAACATCTATTTGCAAAGTTAATTCATCCACCTTATTGCGGATACTCCTTGCATTAATACTCAAAGCCTTTAGGTTTGTTTTTTTAACACCCTCTGTCCTTTTAGAATTTTGCTGTACAATGGCCCTTTTTGTTCTTTGCCTTGGGTTTCTCTGCCCTCCACTTTTCCTCATCTCCTTTCTGTCTTTTGTTTTTGCCTCCTTTTTGTTTCCCTCTATCTCCCTGCATTGGTTCCCATCCCCCTGCCATATTAGTTTAACTCCTCCCCAACAGCACTAGCAAACACTCCCCCGAGGACATTGGTTCCGATTCTGCCCAGGTGCAGACCGTCCGGATTGTACTGGTCGCACCTCCCCCAGAACCGGTTCCAATGCCCCAGGAATTTGAATCCCTCCCTGCTGCACCATTGCTCAAGCCACGTATTCATCTGAGCTATCCTGCGATTTCTACTCTGACTAGCACGTGGCACTGGTAGCAATCCCGAGAATACCAGGGTGCCTCGAGTTAAATTATGAGGAGAGGTTACATAAACTAGGTCTATACCCCCTGGAATATAGAAGGTTAATTGTGATTTCATTGAGGTTTTTAAGGTTTTGAAACGAATTGATAAGATAGATAGAGATAAAGCTTTTTTCACCGTTCGTGGGGGAGTTTACGACAAGGGGACATAATGTTAAAATCAGAGACACGCCATTCGATGGAGAAGTTGGGAAAATCTTCTTCACGCAAAGGGTGATGGAGTTATCTTCTACAAAAAGCAGGATATGCAATCTCAATTAAAAATGGTAGTTTTAGATCGAAAGTTTTTCCGAGACATTGGTTTTCATGATGTGGAGTCAATGCAGATGGATGGAGTTAAGACAGAGCTCAGCCAAGAATTAATGGAATGGCCAATAGGCACAAGGGACAGAATGGCGTAATCCTGTTCCTATGTTCAGTCAATTGGCAGAACACCTATTATCATGAGACAAACGTTGTCTTCAAGGGTGAATTATAAATATATGATGTGCAGAGATTATGGACCGCTTCCACGCTTTCATAACAAACAAGCATTAAGTCTAATTGGCAAACCAGTTGGTTGAACATTTACTTGGAGTGGGTTGGAACCCACGCAGACACATATCAGTTGGAATTTAATTCCAACACCTTAACAACTCAGCCATCCTCGTCATGGGCACGCTGCTGTGCAGTGCTTGAAAATTCGGCACATCGCCTGCAGACTCAAAATTTAGTTTTCAGCGCTGAGCAAACTACAAGTCTGCATACTCTCCAAACGTGGGAGGATATATGCCTTGTGTTTAACTGTGGACGGTGAAAAGCGGAACCGCAAAAGCACAGCACTTAGCCAAATAACGCATTGAACTGATCCTCCGTAACGAGACAACAAACCCCCTTGCGTTAACCCACAGAACATGTAATCTTCCCGTCAACACTGAACATCTTTGAATGAATAATGTTAAAATCCACGTCAACCCCCCATTATCAGAACGCACAGATTGAACCAGCGCTAAAAGGGATAACTCATAAGCTACGGAGTAAATTGATGAGGGGAGTGATGGAGAGTGTGACAGAGAGAAAGTTATATTAGGACGGATAAACAAATCCCCAATGAGAAAAGCTTACAGAAATTGACTGCAACTGAGTTGGACATACAGCGAGAATGATACATGGAAAAAAAGTCAGACTCAGAGAGAAATAGAATGAATCAAAGAGAGAGAAAAAGTGAAAAAGTACATTAAATGTGGGAAAATCTCTGCGGGCACGGCCGAGAATTAAAACCGTGAAAACACAAGCTCACAGAGAGAGAGGATTGTAGCATCACAGAAGCATACAATGACACACTTTCCCCAGAGCCCTGCAAACTGTACGCCATTAATTGTTTATTCAATTCCCTTCTAGAGTTGGTCACCCTGCAGCTTAGGAGAGTGCACGTAGAGCGGGAGTGGTTGACCAGAAGACATAGAAACATAGAAACATAGAAAATAGGTGCAGGAGTAGGCCATTCGGCCTTTCCAGCGTGCACCGCCGTTCAATTGCTGATCATTCCCTCAGTACCTCTTTGCTGTTTACTCTGCATACCCTTTGAACCCCTTAGCCATAAGGGCCACATTTAACTCCCTCTTGAATATATCCAATGAACTGGCATCAACAACTCTCTGCGGCAGGAAATTCCACAGGTTAACAACACGCTGAGTGAAGAAGTTCCTGCTCATCTCAGTCCTATATGGTCTTCCGTTATCCTAAGTCTATGTCCCCTGGTTCTAGACTTCCCCAATATCGGGAACATTCTTCCCGCATCGAACCTGTCCAGTCCCGTCAGAATCTTTTATGTTTCTATGAGAACCCCTCTCATCCTTCTAAACTCCAGTGAATGAAGATCCAGTTGATCCATTTTCTCCATATATGGCAGTCCAGCCATCCCTGGAATTAATCTGGTGAACCTTCTCTGCACTGGCTCAATAGCAAGAACGTCCTTCCTCAGATTAGGAAACAAAACTGAACACAATATTCCAGGTGAGGACTTACTAAGGCCTGCAGAACTGCAGTAAGACCTCCCAGCTCCTATACTCAAATCCCCGAGCGATGAAGGCCAACATACCATTTGCCTTCTTCACAGCCTGTTCTACCAGCATGCCAACCTTCAATGACTGATGAACCATGACACCCAGGGCTCATTGCACCTCCCCATTTCCTATTGTGCCACAATTCAGATAATATTCTGCCTTCGTGTTTTTGCCCCAAAAATGGATAACCTCACATTTATCCACATTATACTGCATCTGCCATGCATTTTACCACTCACCGAACCTCTCCATGTCACCCTGCAGCCTCGCACCATCCCCCTCACAGCTCACACCGCCATCCTGTTTAGTGTCACCTGCAAACTTGGAGATATTACACTCAATTCCTTCATCCAAATCGTTAATGTATATTTTAAAGAGCCGGTGTCCCAGCACTGAGCGCTGCAGCACTCAACTAGTCACTGCCTGCCATTCTGAAAAGGATCCATTTATCCCAACTCTCTGCTTCCTGTCTGCCAACCAGTTCTCTATCCACGACAGTGCATTACCACCAATACCATGTGCTTTGATTTTGCACACCAATCTCCTGCGCGGGACCTTTTCAAAACCTTTTGTAAGTCGAAACACACCACCTCCACTGGTTTTCCTTTGTCTACTCAGCTAGTTACATCCTCCAAAAATTCCACAAGATTCGTCAAGCACAATTTCGCTTTCATAGATCCATATCGACTTGGACCGGTCCTGTCACTGCTTTCCAAATGCGTTCCTATTTCATCCTTAATGATTGATTCCAACATTTTCGCCACGACTGATGTCAGGCTAACCAGTGTCTAATTAACAGTTTTATCTCTCCCTCCTTTTTAAAAAAAAAATGGTGTTACATTTGCTACCCTCCAGTCCATAGGAACTGATCCAGAGTCGATAGATTGTTGGAAAATGATCACCAATGCATCCATTATTTCTAGGGCCACTTCCTTAAATACCCTGGAATGCAGACTATCAGGCCCCGGGGATTTACCAGCCTTCGATTCCATCAATTTTCCGAACACAGTTTCCTGCCTGATAAGGATATCCTTCAGTTCCTCCTTCTCACTCGACAGACTGTCCCCTAGTACATTTGGAACTTTATTTGTGTCTTCTTCATGAAGACAGAACCGAAGTATTTGTTCAATTAGTCTGCCATTTCTTTGTTCTCCATTATAAATTCACCTGAATCCTACTGCAAGGGACCAACATTTGTCTTCACTAATCTTTTACTCTTCACATATTTGTAGAAGCTTTTGCAGTCAGTTTTTTGTTCCCTGCAAGCTTCATCTCGAACGCTATTTCCCCCTCTTAATTAAACCCTTACTGCTCCTCTATTGAATTCTAAATTTCTCCCATTCCTCAGGTTTGTTACATTTTTAGCCAATTTATTTGCGTCTTCCTTGCTTTTAACACTATCCTTAATTTCCCTTGTTAGCCACGGTCGAGCCACCTTCCCCGTTTTATTCTTACTCCAGACAGGGATGTACTGCATAGGAGGACTATGCAGTTAGTGATCGAGCTCCCGAGTCCACTTCGCTCGTCAACAGGCATTATCTTATGAGTACTGGTGTGGAGATAGTGCATCTGGTGATTGCAGCGAGATCCAAATCCAGGGCACCACAAATGGCTCAGCTGCACAGAGGAGGAGGGAGAAGAATGGCAGAGCTATAATGATAGGGGATCCAATAGTCAGTGTAGCAGACAGGCGTTTCTGCAGCCTCAGACGTGACTCCAGGATAGCATGTTGCCTCCCTGGTTCCAGCGTTAAGGACGTCACCGAGCGGCTCAGGGCATTCTGATGGAGGAGAGTGATTAGTCAGAGGTCATTGTCCAAACTGTTACCAAAGACATAAGTAGAAAGAGAGGTGAAGTCCTGCAGGCAGAATTTAGCGAGCTACGAGAGAGATGAAAAAGCAGGACCTGAAAGGTAGTAATCTCCGGAATACTCCAGGTGTCATGAACTAGTGAATACAGAAATAGGAGGATAGAGCACGTGAATGCATGGCTGAAGAGATGGTGCAGGAAGGAGGGCTTTAGTTTCCTGAGATATTAGGTCCACTTCTGGCAGAGTTGAGACCTGCACAAGCCGGACGGATTGCACCTCAACAGAGCTGGGACCAATAACCTCGAGTGGCGGGGAGCAGGGAGCGGGGAGATGTGAGGCGGTGGTTGATAGTGCTGTTGGGGAGTGTTTAACATAGTTTGGCAGGGGGATGGGGACCTGAGAATAGATTCAATAGGGAGGGGAGTAGATTTGGAATTAAAATGCAACAATGTAGAAAGTGAGTTTGTAGGACAGAGGATACAAGCAGGAGAAAAGGATAACAGAACAAATTTCAAGGCTTTTTGTCTAAATGCACGTATCATTCGTAACAGAACAAATGGGCTAACGGCACAAATAGATACAAATGAGTAGGAACTGATAGTCATTACAGAGACATGGCTGCAAGGTGACCAGGACTGGAACCTAAATATTCAGGCTTATTTCACATTTTAGAAGGACAGACAAAAAGGAAAAGGAGGTGGGATAACACTGTTAATAAAAAATGGGATCAGTGCGTTAGTGAGAAACGATATTGGCTCAGAGGATCAAGAGGTTGAATAACTTTTGGTGGAGATAAGGAAAAATAACGGGAAAAAGTCGCTGGTGGGCGTAGTCTTTCGACCCCCAAACAGTGGCTACACAGTTGGACGAAGTATAAATCAAAAAATAATGGAGGCTTGTAAAAAAGGAACGGCAATAATCATGGGTGATTTTAACTTTCATATTTACTGGATAAACCTAATTGGTTAGAGTAGCCTTGCATCGGCGCTCATCGAGTGTATCGGGGATAGTTTACTTCTACGGAGTGCAACAGCATACAGTGACATTTGTGAGTTTGGAAAGTGGGTGAGTTCAGGCAAGTGGGTGTGGCCGGTGCTGTTTGGCTTGTTTTTTCTACAAGTGCTGACAATACAGCAGCTGATAAGGAGTGCGAGAGTAGGAGACGGAAGCCCAGAGACCAGCACAATCAGTTCCAGACAAAGATAGAGTGGTGCGAAATCGAGAGGTGACGTCACAGTACAGTAGGTAAGTGGTTGGATGTTCGACTGGTAAGTATAACTCTCTTTGAGACTGACTTTTAGATTGGTTTAATTGGCAGCGAACTACTAAGTAGCTGTTTGGTGTGTAAATTCCTAGATTATTTTACCTCAATCTGGTCCAGTAAAATTACTGAGTCGAATACCTCTTGTGCTTTGAACAAAGCAGTCTTTATTTTAGCGGCCGGCAAGACTTATCAGACAGAAGATATACTTTCTCGATCGAGCGTACACACTCCCTACGGATAAGTGACGTTACATTGTCAAGGCACGATGGTTATACATTTTCGGCAAAAGATAACAAGATAGGGCTAGAGTGACATCCCAGCTCAGCCCATCTCGTTTGATCACTCCTTCCCTTTGTCCACTCATAAGCCGACCCAAGCATGGTCCGATTTTAAACAAAAACCTTCTGTCAATGTTTCAGATTAATAACATGATTTAATA
Organism: Pristiophorus japonicus; assembly: GCF_044704955.1. NCBI lineage: Eukaryota > Metazoa > Chordata > Chondrichthyes > Pristiophoridae > Pristiophorus > Pristiophorus japonicus. Next base: position 1,705,321 of record NW_027254395.1, on the reverse strand, counting down.
AGACCTTGAGGTTTTTCTGCAAGCTGTGGGTTTTGTTTCAATATGTGTTAGTGATGTAACATTTTGCAGACTCGAGTCTGAGATGTCCTGGCTATTCCGCCATGAATTATTTGTTAGATTATACTGTCCCTATACAATTCCCACATTCTCAACTTCAATGTCTCGATACATTTTTAAACATTCACAGGTGTATAAGTAAATTTTGGTAAGTAAATTAATTTAAGGGTTAAGTCATTGCAGTAGAGCTCGGACCCGTGTCATGCTCCTCCTGTGCGAGGGCGGAAGTCAGGCCTGGCTACTATGTGTGCGGGAAGTGTGTCCAGCTGCAGCTCCTGACAGACCGCATGACGGCACTGGAGCTGTGGATGGATTCACTCTGGAGCATGCGCGATGCTGAGAATGTTGTGGATAGCACATTTAGTGAGTTGGTCACATCGCAGGTAAGGGTTAGGACAGGTAGTGATTTTGTGATCAAGAGACAGGGCAAGAGCAGGAAGGAAGTGCCGGAGTTCCCTGTGGTCATCTCCCACCAAAACAGATATACCGTTTTGATACTGTTGGGGGAGATGACTTATAGGGGAAGGCACCAGCAGCCAGGTTCATGGTACCGTGGGTGGCTCTGCTGCACAGAAGGGTGATAAAAAGTGTGGGAGAGCTACAGTGATAGGGGACTCTATTGTAAGGGGAATAGATAGGAGTTTCTGCGGCCGCAACCGAGACTCCAGGATGGTATGTTGCCATCCTGGTGGAAGGGTCAAGGATATCTCGGAGCAGCTGCACAGCATTCTGGAGAGGGAGGGTGAACAGCTAGTTGTCGTGGCACAGGTAGGTACCAACGATATATGTAAGAAGTGGGAAGAGGTCCTACAAGCTGAATTTAGGGAGCTAGGAGCTAAATAAAAAGTAGGACCTCAAAGGTTGTAATCTCTGGATTGCTACCAGTGCCACGTTCTAATCAGAGTCGAGAGAGCAGGATATTTAGAATAAATACGTGGTTTGAGCAGTGGTGCAAGAGGGAGGTATTCAAATTCCTGGGACGGCTTCACGTGAATGACATTTAATCAAGACCCCATCATTAGAAATCTTTGCATAGATGCTGCCTGACTGGCTGAGTATATCCAACTTTTTCTGATTTCATTTCAGATTTACAGGATTCGTAGTCCTTTGCTTTTGAAACTAAAAAGTGACATAAGTTAACGTCATTGGGGATTCGAAAGTCAGTACCTTTCTGCAACGGCAAACGTGAGTCATACGTGGTGAGTATCCTCCCTTCTGCCAGGTAAAGAACATCACTGAGTGGGTGTAAAACATTTTGAGGGGCGAAGGGGAGCAGCATAAGCCGTGATCTATGTGCTGACCAATGACATAAGGAAACAAGGGGATGAGTTCCTTCTGTCAGAGTTTCAGGTGCAATTGAGGAAATTAATGAGCAGGACCACAAAGGTATTCTATGGATTATTACCAGTGCCCCGCGCAATTGAATTTAGAAATAGTAACGTGTGTCTGGATAAACGGTGCACAAGGTTGAGCTACAGAATCCGGGGGCATTGGGACCAGTTCTGGCGCAGGAGGAAACTGTTACAGTAGCTCGGGTTGTACATCAATAGATCTTGGACCAAAGTCATCGCGGGAAGCTTAACTATTGGGTCGGCTGAGGGGTTGAACTAATTTGGCAGTGGATTTGTGTACCAGGATGAAACATTTGTCGATGATGTAATTATGCCTTTATAAACAAGTCCAGATGATTATTATATATCAACTACAGCAGTGAACGTGGCCTCAGACAGCTCATTTCAGCCCATCCTTGGGAAACGGTATACCACGGCTCGGCCAAAACTTCCCTTACACCGAGCACAAGCAGAGGAAACACAGGCACAGCAGAATTTGCTGAAGACTATAGATAGTAAAATGTTCTTTGATCAGTGATAGCTCTCAATATATTTTGATGTCTCTGTGTTAATTTGCAATTTGTTCTGTGGGATATAAATATATTTTGTACATCTGTGTTAGTGTTTATGTATTTGAATGCTACAACTTTATTTATAATAGTATTATGGAGCAACTGTGCTTGTTATGAATGTATTTACTGTGTATATATTTGTATCTATGTTACTTGTAAACACCTCGCAAATAAACGTAAATACAATTATAGCACAGAGATACTTGGAGATAAATTCATAAAGAAAACAGACATAAAAACAAATACATTTATAATAACATAGAGATGAACACAAATAATGTGATTATCTATGTTCCACACAATTTAATTTACATCTCACAGATAGATGCACAAATATATTTATACATGTCTTGCACGGACATCCAAATTCATGAGAAATAACAAAACATTACACCCAAAAATAAAACACGTCGATGGCGACAATTTATGAAATCTCAGTAACTGACGGCTTCATGCAGAGAGCCGGCACGGACACGATGGGATGAAAAGCTTTCTTCTGTGCTGAAGGATTCGATTAATTATTTTCTTCTTGCTTGAAAGACAGGTAAAATAGGCAGCTGTATGATGGGAGCACCGAGACGACAAGCTGTGCAGTTCCAGTGGCGCAATTGGTTGGCGCGCAGTACTTATATTACAGTATGGGCCCGGGAAATGCCGAGGATGTGAGGTCGAGCTTCACCTACAGCAGCCAATGCTTTTGTTTGTGATGTTTGTACTTTTCAGAGTCTGTGGCCGTTTTGTATTTATCCATCTCTCTTGTCCATTACGCCATATGCCCCGCTGCTGTCTGTCTCTCTCACTGCGGTCACCTCAGTGTCAATCTGTGGGTTATTTCTGAATGAATACTTGTGCCTGTTCCCAACATGAAATAAATTTTGGATCAAACAATTCGTCATCTGAAACGACGGAACTAATGAGCCAACATTTATAACAAGATATAGTTCATTGTCAATATAACAGTCCATCTTGAGTGATATAGGTTCAATTCTGTACAAAACCAAACTATGACCACAACTTGTTTCCAAAAAGCCGCTTTTTAACACGTTGCCGCAAGCGCTACCATTGTTGCTCAAGGAGTTTCATAATTAATAAACATAGAAATCAAACAATGAAACGATAGAGATGGTTCTGAGACTGTAGAATGCCCTCGCCCAGAGCAACATTTAAAACAAGGTTTAAAAACTGGCGGCGTGCAGGAGGAAGTGAAGAGAGGAAAGAGAGCCACAGAAAAGCCACGGGAGTTTCGGAAGCATAGGGAATTTTCCTCTGACCACAGCATAGTTGCGCACAGCACGGATATTGTTGCTGTTAGATATTAATAAAATGCAACGTTTGTTTGCAGCTCTTTCTGTTTTTGTCACTTTTAACTAACTAATTCTTAATTCCATTTGCCTGCAATGATTCCATAAATTTTTGTATCCTTGCCAAAAAAAACCGATCAATGTTAATCTTCAGAATATCAATTGACCCCCAGCCTCGATAGATTTTTCGGGGATGAATTATAAGACAGGTGGAACAGCCAGCTGCATAATGGGAGCATTAATACCACACAGCATCTGCACGCCCTTCTTGCGATGGAATCGGATAGGGCGCAGTACTTATATGGTAATGCAAGCCTCGGAGAGAAGCCGCGGTTGTGAGTTCGGGCCTCACCGAGAACAGTTGATGGCTTTGCTTATGACTTTTCCACAGGAATTGAAGGTACAATTGATCTATCCCCAAACGTTATCTGCATATTCACGGTTTTACTCCAGCACTTAGTTTCCTTTTGCTCACAATATTGCAACGGAGGATGAGAGTTATACATATTTTTGGGATGGAGTGGAGGCGTTTTGACATTTAATCAGTAACTCTGATGTAAAGAATAATGTGCCGGAAACACACTCCATTTAAAAGAGAAGATATGTAAACGCATATCTCGACTTAATTCCTGCTCCACATTCAACAGGAAGAAGGATTTTCATGAACATTTTGCTAAAAATGTTGTGCTGTGTTGCAATGGCTCGTGCATTAGAATTCTCGCTGATTCTGTTCTATAGAAACATTCAAACTTGTCGATTCCAGTCCCATCAAAGTCCAAATGTAAACTAATAGAATGATTACCGCACAGCAGGAGGCCATTCGCCCCATCGAGAGCGTGCCAGCTCTCAGCTAGTCCCACTCCCCCGTCCTTTCCCCATAGCCCTGCAGGTCAGGGTTGGTTGGTTCCGAGGATGGAAAGTAAAAGGTTGCAGCAAACTGCAACTGTCTGCGATAGCCGGAAGATGTAATGTTTTGGGCCTGAAATCCACTCAGCCTGAAAACCTGCTTGCCGCTACACTGGTTAAAGCTCCATTCAGTGTTCGAATAAATAAGAGCTCGAGCTGGCGGGATGCATTTCCCTCTCTCAGAAACTGAGAGATGCGCCAGGGAGTGAGGCACGTTTAAGCAGTCACCCAATTATCTTTTACGCTTTTCAACATTTCAAGGGAGCAAAAGGTTTTCCCCTCAATCAGCAATGATCCTTTCTGTTATTGGCTTCGCATGCATCTTTCAATCTCTCCCTGTCTCTGTCTCTTGTATTTCTCCGGTTTTCGCTGATTTACTTCTCAAGCTTCAATGGACGGCCTGGGCTGGTCTAACCTGCAACGAGGGCAGAGATGCATCACGAAAGACGTGGACGATAGGACAGGAATGGTGTAAATTCGTGGCAAATATCTTCACAGATATGTTCCTTCGCGCTAGCAGTGAAATAAAGCAGCACCGATTACAGTTTTCTTAGGTTAGAGTGTACCTTATGAGGATGCCGAGACAGACGACAATATTGAGCTATTAATGCTGCAAAATCATATTTGATAATATAGGTCACATAATCAAAATTAATTTTGTAAAGACATTTTAATATTGTTGACTTGGAATAGGCAGCAATGCTCGCACGGCAGCTGGATGCCTGAGTCCAGTTGGCAAGCTGTCTGAAACAACATGCGGAACATTGACTTTATGCTGAGCAGATCATGAGCCTCCTTCTCGAAAATGGTTCTCCAGTCCCGCTAAGACGGGATAAGCATCAGAAGAGTGGGATGGGACTAATCCCAATTGTAAAACAGGAATGTAGGGGTCATTTACCCTTCCTTAAAGAACAGTAATGATTCAGTTCTAGCTTTTGTTGCATAATTTGCTCGCACCACTCGCCATTCGGCCCAAAGATGAGCCGAGACGATCACGTGGAGTTAATAAAATTCCTCCAGTCAGTTACTTCAGTTGGCATATCAAGAAAAAATAAGAAATCACCGTGACTTAGTCAGTGAGCGCGCAGCACAATGGATAAGGTGTTTATTTACGGTATGTACCATAATGTTATCACGAAATTGCAGATTTGAGGAGATTTGGATTCAAAGGCTAATTTGTGTAATATTCAGTCAAATGCTTGGAAGGTTTATCAGCAACAAACGCTTCACAAAGTAAATGAGCACAATCCATGAGCAGTCCATCGCCTTAACCTCTCGTCTGCCATCTAGCACAACTCAGCTATTCCATTTCAGGCGTTTTGCATCCATACAGAAATACGCTGCAACAAGTTCCCTTCACGACGTGTCCTGCCCGTGCACCCAGATCGACAATGTTGAAAATGTACAATCAGCTTCTGTAAGCAAACGGCCTTCAGTTACTACAGGATGCCCGTGAAATGTCTCCTCAAAAGATGAGGATCGGGCCCCTTTTAATTAGACCAGGAAGCCTGACCACGCCGGTTTCAAAACCGACCAATGCAGAACTGTCTACAGTTAGACCACATTAGGCGTACTGTTTGCAATTCTGGTCGTTATATTATAAAAGAAGATAGCGAGGCACTGGATAGGTGCAGAGAAGATGGTATACGATCAGGAAAGAATCGACAGGCTCAATTTATTTTGTCGTGAAACGAGAAATCTAAGGGATGACCTAATAGAGCTCTTTAATATCTTGAAAGGTTTTGATAGACCTGGTGCAGAGTGTTTCCACTTGCGGGGAAGAGTATTACTAGAGACCATCAGTATAAGAAAAATCAGCAACAAATCAAATTGGGAATTAAGAAGAAACCTCTTTACGCAGAGAGTGGTCAGAATGTAAAAGTCGCTATCACCAGAGTGGTTGAATCAAATATTATAGATGCATGTAAGGAGCGGTTAAATAAATATATGAGGGAGAAGTGAATGGAGGGCTATGCTGATAGTGCTAGATGCGGAAAGAGGGGAGGATGCTCCAGTGGTTCACAAACGTCAATATTGACAGGTTGGGCTGAATAGCCTATGTTTGCACTGACTATCCTATCTAATCATATGAATTCGACACCCATGTGTCCAATTCAAAAGCCAACTTCTCTCAACTTTCAAACCGAGAGGAAATGACACTGATTAATATTCCTGGCTTTGGGTGTTTCAAAAAGATGTCAAGATTGATGCTCCTTAAAACCTACCTCGTTGACCAAGCTTTTGGGCAACTGCCGTAATTTCTCTTTTATGTGGTTCGGTGTCAGCGTTATTTGATTTGTCTTAAGCTTTTGTGGAGCGCCCTGTAACGTCTTGCTATGTTAAAGGCGCAACATAAATGCAAGTTGTTGTTGTGTTAATATTTACATCATTGTCTCCCTGTTTCAGGTTTCAAAGAAAACGTGCTCGTTGAGAAGGCATACCGCCGAGTTCCCCAAGTTCAAGGTACTCTAGATATGGAAAAAAAATTCAGCTTTTAACCTACCTGTCCCCTTTAGAATCGTGTATGTTTTAATGAGACCACCTCTCATTCTTCTGAACTCCAGAGTTTATGGACCCATTCTACACTATCTTTCATCATAAGACAGCCCTCTCATCACAGGAATCAATACAGTGAACCTTTGTTGTCCTGACTTCAAGGCAACGATATCCTTCCTTAGATATGGAGACCAAAATTGACCAATTGTTGCTAGACTTCCATACTCTTACACTCCAACACCCTTATAATATTGCCCTCATTATTACCTGCATGCTAGCATTCTGTGTTTCTTGCACGAGGACACCCACGTCTTTCTGAACACCAACTTAAAAGTTTCCCAGTTTCACAAATATTCTGTATTTTATTTTTCCTACCATAACCTCACATTTGCCTACATCATACTCCATATTCTGCCTTACTGCCCACTCAAGTAGTCTATCTATCTTCTCCTCACAGCTCACTATCCCACCTAGCATTGTATCGCCAGCAAAATTGGATACATTACATTTGGTCCCTTCATTAGTTCATTAATATAGATTGTAAATTACTGAGGCTGCATCACTGATCCTTGCGGCACTCCACCAGTTAGAACCTACCAACCTTAAAAAGACCCGTTTATCCCTGCACTCTGTTTGCTATCCGTTAACCAGTCCTCTATCCTTGCAAATACATTATCTCCAATCCAATCATTTCTTATCTTGTACAACAACGTTTTATGTGGCAGCTTATAGAACGCCTTTTAGAAATCCAACTATACTACATCCAGTGGTTCTCCTTTATCTACCCTTCCGGTTACATCCTTAAAAACTCTAATAAATATGTGAAACACGATTTCCCTTTCTTAAAACGATGTTGACTCTGCCGAATCATGTTATGATATGATATGCTTATTTGTACTGCAAAAATGGCCACCAGGATCTACACTTTGTCTATGATTGGTCCGCCTTGGGGGATATACCAAATCCTGAAGTTCCGGAATGTGTAACTTGAACCGCACATCCCAAGGTACCACTGACTTTGCAAATTATAACTCAAACCACTTTGACTTCCTGAAGCGAAAGACGACAGAGCACGCAAGAGGACAGACAGAGCAAGGGCCAGCCAAAGTTCCTTAGCCCAGTCCAAGCATATTCCTCCCCATTCGAATTTCCTTACCCCAGTCCAATTGAAAGCCAACCCAGCTGACGTGCCTTACACCAGATCAAGTGCATCCCTCCCCCAGCGGAAGTGCGTTATCCCAGTCATCGTGCATGCCTATCGCAGCCGTTGTAGATTGGAATACTGCAAATGTAACGCCCCTATTCAAAAAAGGAGGCAGTTAAAAGCAGGAAACTTTAGACCAGTTAGCTTAACATCTGTGGTGGGAAAATATTGGAGTCCATTATTAAAGGAGCAGCAGCTAGACATTTGGAAAAACAAAATTCGGTCTGGCAGAGTCAACATGGATTTAAGAAGGGGAAGTCATGTTTGAGAAATTTGCTGGAGTTCTTTGAGGATGTAACGAACAGGGTGGATCAAGGGGAACAAGTGGATGTGGTGTATTTGGACTTCGAGAAGGCATTTGACAAGGTGCCACAGAAAAGGTTATTGCGCAAGATAAAAGTTCAAAGGGTTGGGGGTAACATGTTAGCATGGATAGAGGATTGCCTAACTAACAGAGAACAGAGAGTCGGGATAAATTGTTCATTCTCTGGTTGGCAACCAGTAACTAGTGGGATGCCGCAGGGATCATTGCTGGGACCCCAAATATTTATCATCTATATTAACAACTTGGAAGAATAACTGTTTGTAACGTAGCCAATTTTGCTGATGATACAAAGTTGGGAGGAAAAGCAATGTGTGAGAACGATACAAAAAATCAGAAAAAGGCCATAGATAGGCTAAGTGAGTGGGCATAAATTTGGCAGATGGAGTATAATTTTGTAAAGCATGAGGTCATGCACTTTGGCAGAAAAAAATCAAAGTGCAAGTTATTACTTAAATGGAGAAAGATTGTAAAGAGCGGTAGTACAGGGGGACCTGGGGGTACTTGTGCATGAAATAAAAAAGGATAGTATGCAGGTAAAACAGTAATCAGGAAGGCCAATGGTATCTTTAATGCAAAGGGAATGGATTATAAAAGCAAGGAAGTCTTACTACAGTTCTATAAGGTATTGGTGAGGCCACACATGGAAAACAGAATTGAGGAGAAATTTCATCTCTCAGAGGTTTGCAAGTCTGCGGAATTTGCTGCCTCAGAGAGATGTGGAAGCTGGGACATTGAATACATTTATCAGAAATAGACAGTTTCTTAAACGATAGGGGATAAGCGGTTATGGGGAGCGGGCGGGGACGTGGAGCTGAGTCCATGATCAGGTCAGCGATGATCTTATTGAATGGTGGAGCAGGGTCGAGGGGCCGTATAGTCTACTCCTGCTCCTATTTCCTATGTTCTAGGTGCCTTGCCCAGTCCACGTGCATGCCTCCCTCAGCCGAAGTGCCTTACCCCAGTCCAAGTGCATGCCTCTCTGAGCAAAAATGCCTTATCCCAGTCCGTGCATGCTTTACCCAGCTGAAGTATCTGACCCCATTCCAAGTACATCCGTCTGAAGTGCCTTACACAAACGCAAGTGCGTCCTTGACACCCGCCCCCCTCTCCAGATTTATTGGGTATCGTGTAAATATTGACAGTCGTGATTTCTGGATATCATCCACTCCAACGATGTTGCTTGTAGGGACTTGGAATAACGTGATCCGTCTTCCCCCAAACCCATGTCTCTGTATCTCAGCGTCAGCCACTCTCACTCTCCTTCCAGCCTCTCTCACTCTCCCCCCAGCCTCTCACGCTCCCCGCAACTTCTCTCACCCTCCCCCAGCGCCTTTCACCCTTCCCCCAGACTCTCTCACTCTCCCCGGCCTCCCCCACTTCCCAAGCCTCTCTCACTATCCATCAGCATCTCTCACGTCCCCCAGCCTCTCTCATGCTCCCCCAGCATCTCTCATTCCCCCCAGCCTCTCTCACTCTCCTCCTGTCTCTCTCACTCCCCTCTCAGCCTCTCTCTCTCTTCCCCGAGTCTCTCACTCTCCCTCAGCCACTCTACGCCCCCAATCTCTCACGCTCCTCTCATCCTCTCCCCCCACCCCACTCTCTCACTGTCCCCCAGCCTCTCGCAGTCTCCCCCAGCCTCTCTCACTCTCCCAGCTTCTCACTCCCCCAGGCTCTCACTCTCCCCAGCCTCTCTAACTCCCCCAGCCTCACTCACACACACCGCAGCCTCTCTCACGCCCACCAGCCTCTCTAACTCTCCCGCAGCCCCTCTCACTTCCTCAGCCTCTCACTCCCCCCAGCCTCTCCCTTTCCACCCCAGCCTCTGTCACTCCCCTAGTCTCTCTCTCTCTCCCCCAGCCTATCCCTCTCCCCCCAATCTCTCTCATGCTCCCCCCAGCCTCTCTGACACTCTCCCAGCTTCTTTCACACTCTCCCGACCTCTCGCACTCTTCACCCAGCATCACTCACTCTCCACAAGCCTCTCTCACTTCTTCCAGCCTCTTTCACTCCGCATAGCCTCTCCCTCTCCCCGAGACGATATCACTCCCTCCAGTCTCTCCCACTCTCCCCCAAACCCCGCCCACCCGAGTTTCGCACTCTCCTCCACCCCCCAGCCTCTCTCTCCCCGCAGGACTCCCCTGCCTCTCTCTCTGCCCAGCCACTCTCACTGTCCCAGTCTCTCTCTCGCTCCTCTCAGTCTCTTTTACTCCCCCCAGCCTCTCCCTCTCCGCCAGCCTTTCTCACTCCCCCAATCTCTCTCATTCTCCTCCCAACCTCTCTCTCTCTTCTCCAAGCCTCTCACATTCCCCCAGTCATTCTCACTCTCCCCAGCCTCTCTCACTCTCTGCTGGACTCTCTCACACACCGCCATCCTCTCTCACCCTCTTCCAGCCACTCTCACTTTTTCCCCAGACTCAATCAATGACCCCGAGCCTCTCTCACTCTCTCAAGCCTCTCCAACTCCCCTCAGCCTCTCCCTCTCCCCCAGCCTGTCTCGTTGTCGCCTCGCCCTCTCTCTTCTCCCCCCAGACTCTCTCACTCCCGCCAGCCTATCACTCTCACCCCCCAGCCTCCCTCCCTCTCCACCGACGTCTCTCACACTCCCCCAGCCTTTCTCACTCGCCCCAGCCTCTCTCTCTCTCTCCGCAATCTATCTAACTCTCCGCCACCCTCTCTCACTCTCCACCAAGCCTCTCACAGTCCCCCAGCCTTTTGCATGCTCCCCAGCCTCACTCACTCTCCTCCAGCCTCTCTCACTCTTCTCCCAGACTCAATCAATGTTCCCGAGCCTCTCTCACTCCCTCTACCTTCTGTAACTCCCCTCAGCCTCTCCCTCTCCCCCAGCCTTTCTCACTCTCCCCCTGCCTCTCTCACTCGCCCCAGCCTCTCAATCTCCCCCAGCATTTTTCACTCGTCCCCCAGCCGCTCTCACTCGACCTAAAGCTTCTCACATTCCTCCAGCCTCTTTCAATTCCCCCGGCCTCTCTTACTCTTCCCCACCCTCTCTTACTCTTCCCCAGTCTCTTTCACTCTCCTCCAGCCTCTCTCACTCTCATCCCAGCCTCTCTCTCTCCCCCAGCCTCTCTCACTCTCCCTCAGCCTCTCTCTCTCCCCCCAGTCTCTCAGTCCCCCAGCCTCTCTCACTCCCCTTGCTTCATTCACTCTCCCGCCAGCCTCTCCCACGCTCCCAGCCTCTCTCACTCTCGAACAGCCCCTCACACTCGTTCCCCAGCCTCTCTCACTCATCCCTAGCCCCCTCTCACTCCACCAGTCTCGCTCACTCCCCCAGCCTCATCCTCTCATCCTCCCATCCTCACCCTCTCCTCCCGACAGCCTCACTTACTCTTCCCCAGCCTCACAATCATCTCCAGCCTTTCTCACTCCTTCCAGCATCTCACATTCTTCCCAGCCTCTGTCACTACCCTGAGACTCTCACTCTGCCCGCAGCTTCTCTCACTCCCTCCAGTCTCTCTCAGTCTAACCCAGACTCTCTCTCCCATCAGGATCTCTCACTCTCCCCCCGTCTCTCTGTCAATTGTCACAGCCTCTCACCCTCTTCCCCAGATTCTCACACTCTTCCCCCCAGCCTCTCGCACTCTATCCCAGCACTCTCACACACGCCAGCCTCTCTCACTCTCCCCGCGCCTCTCTCACTCTCCGCAGCCTCACTCTCTCTTTCCTCAGTCTCACTCACTCTCCCGCAGCCTTTCTCACTCCCTCCAGCCTCTCACTCTCCCAGCCTCTCCTTCTCCCCCCAGCCACTACCACTCTTCCTCTACCTCTCTCACTCTCCCCTAGCCTCTCAAACTCTCCCCCAGTCTCGCTCACTCATCAGCCTCTCTCACTCACCCACAACCTCTCTCACTCTCCCTAACCTCTCCCTCCTCTCAGCCTCTCTCACTTCCCCCAGCCTCTCTCACTCGACTCCCCAGCCAATCTCTCTCCCGCCAGTCTCTCACTCTCCCCCGGCACCTCCCTCCCTCTACTCCAGCCAATTTCACTATCCCAGCCCCTCTCACTCTCCCCCAGTTTATCTCATGCCCCCAGCCTCTGTCAGTCTCCCACAGCCCTTCTCACTCGTTCCCCAGCCCCTTTCACACTCGCAATATCTCTCACTCCCCCCAGCATCTTCCTCTCCGCTCCAGCCTCTCTCACTCCCCCCAGTTTTCGCTCTCCTCATAGCCTCTCCCTCTCCCACCTAGCCTCACTTACTCTTCCCCCAGCCTCACACTCTCCCCAGCCTCTCTCACTCGCTCCAGCCTCTCTCCTTCGCCCCAGCCTCTCCCACTCCCCCTAGCCGCCCCGTCTCCCCCTGCCTCTGTCATTCGCACCAGTCTCTCGCACACTCCACCCAGCCTCTCTCACACTCAACCCAGCCTCTCACACTCTCCGCAGCCTTTCTCACTTCGCACAGCCTCTCTCTCTCCCCTCCCCAGTTTCTCTCACTCCTCCCAGTCTCTCACTCTCCCCCCCCGGCCTCTCACTCCCCTCAGCCTCTCTCACTCTCCCTCTGCCTCTCATACTCTCCTCCAGCGTCTCACACTGCCCCAAACTCTCTCATTCTCCTCCCAGCCTCCCACTCTCTCTCTCCCCAGCCTCTCTCTCTTTCCCCCAGTCTCTCACTCTCCTCCCAAACTCTCTCTCTCCCCCCCATCCCGGTCTCTCACTCTCCCTCCAGCCTCTCACGCTCCCCCCAGACTCTCTCACTCTCTACAGCCTCTCTCTCTCTGTCGGCAAGTCTCTCACACTCCTCCCAATCTCTCTCTCCAGGCCCCCCCCCCACGCCCCGCAGTCTCTCACTCTCCCCGGCAGGCTCTCTCGCCCCATCCAGACTCTCTCACTCGCCCCAGACTCCCTTACTCCCCCCAGCCTCTCTCACTCTTTACCAGTCTCTCGCCCTCTCCTCCAGCTTCTCTCACTGTCTTCCCAACCTCTCTCTCTCTCCCCAGCCTCTTTCACTCTCCCTGAGCCTTTCTCTCCCCCCCCCCCAATCTCTCACTCTCCTCCCATCCTCTCGCTCCCCCTCAGTCTCTCACTGTCCCACATCTTCTCTCTCCCCTCAGCCGCTCTCATTCTCCCTAGCGTCTCTCACTCTTCCCCAGCCTCTCTTTCAATCCCCCCAGTATCTCTCATTCCCCCCAGCCTCAGACTCTCCCCCTGCCTCTGTCACTCTCCGCAGTCTCTCTCTCGCCCGCCAATCTCGTTCAATCTCCACCCTGTCTCTCTCACTCTCCCGCAGCCTGTCACACTCTTCCCCCAGCCTCTCTCAATCACCCCCAGCCTCTCTCACTCCCCTCCTCAGTCTCTCTCCCTCACCGCAGTCACTCACTCTTCCCCAGCCTCTCTCACTCTTCACCAGTGTCGCTCACTCTCCTCCCAGCCTCTCGCTCTCCCCGCAGTGTCTCCCACTATCCCTCAGCCTCTCGCTCTCCCCCCAATCTCTCACTCTCGTCCCATCCTCTCCCTCTCCCCCCATTCCCTCACTGTTCCCCAGCCTCTCTCTCCGTCTCCCCAGCCTCTCTCACTACCCAAGCCTCTCTCACTCCCCCAGCCTCTGTCATTCTCCCCCAGTCTCTATCATGCCCCACAGCCACTCTCAGTATCCCCAAGCCCTTCTCTCTCGTTCCCCATGCCTATCTCACTCTCCCCCAGACCCATTCACTCCACCTGTCTCTCGCACTCGCCCCAGCATCTCCCTTTCCCATACTGCCTCTCTCACGCCCCACAATTTTTCTCTCTCCCCACAGACTCCATCTCCCGCCAAGCATCATTTACACTTCGCCCAGCCTCATTTACACTTCCCCCTGCCGCACACTCTCACCCAGCCTCTCTCACTCCCCCCAGCCTCTCTCCCTTGCCCCAGCATCTCTTACTCCGCCTAGCCTCTCCCTCTTCCCCAGGCTCTGTCACTCCCAACAGTCTCTCTCACACTCCTCCCAATTTCTCTTAATCCACCCAGCCTTTCTCACAATCCAGCAGCCACTCTCACGCTCCACCAGCGCCTCTCAATCCCCCCAGCCTCTCTCACTCCCTCCAGCCTATCACTCTACCCCCTGCCAGCCTCTGTCACACTCCACCGGCATCTCTCACACATCCTTTTTCACTCATCCCAGCCTCTCTCTCTCCTGAAATTTCTCTCACTCTCCTCCAGCCTCTCTCACTGTCCTCCCAGCTTCTCTCTCCCCCCAGCCTCTTTCACTCTCCCACAGCCTCTCTCCGCGTCTCACAATCTCTCACTCTCCTCCCATCCTCGCTCACTTTCCCCCATTCTCTCACTGTCCCGCAGCCACTGTCTTTCTCCCCCAGCCTCTCTCACTCGCCCAGCCTCTGACACTCCCCCAACCGCTCTCACACCCCGCAGTCTCTCTCATTCTCCCCCAGCCTCTCTCACTCCCCAGCCTCTCACACTCCCCCAGCCGCTGTCACATTACTCCAGCCTCTCTCGCACCCCACAGCCTCGCTCACTCTCCCTCAGCTCGTCTCATTCGTTCCCCAGCCTCTATCACTTTCCCCCAACCGCTTTCACACCCCCAAGTCTCTCTGAATCCACCCAGCCTCTCCCTCTACACTGCAGCCTCTCTCACTCACGCAGTCTCTCTCTCTCCCCGCAGCCTCTCCCTCTCTCCCAAGCCTCACTTACCCTTGCCCCAGTCTCAAACACTCCCCCAGCCTCTCTCACTCCCTTCAGCCTCTCTCTGTCGCCCCAGCCTCCCTTCACTCCCCTTAGCATCACCCTCTGCCCCCAACATCACTGAATTCCTCCAGTCTCTCTCACTCTCCCCCAGCCTCTCACGCTCTTCCCCCGGCCTTTCTCACTCTTCCCCAGTATCTCTCACTCTCCTCCAACTTCTCTCGCTCTCCTCCCAGCTTCTCTCTCACCCCACAATCTCTATCGCTCTCCTCCCAGCCTCTATATCTCCACACAGCCTCTCCCACTCTCCCTCAGCCTCTCTCTGCCCCACCAATCTCTCACTCTCCTGCCATCCTCCTTCTCTCCCACCCAGCATCTCTCACTCCCCCAGCCTCTCTCACTCCCCCAGCCACACTCACTCTCCCCCCATCCTCTTTCTCGCCCACAGCCTCTCTCACTATTCCCAGTCTCTCTTACTCCCCCGAGCCACTCTCACTATCCACCCTTACACTCCACCAACCTCGCTCAATCCCCCCAGCCTCTCCCACTCCCCCCCCAGCCTATCACTGCACACCAACATCTCTCCCAATCCACCGGCCTCTCTCACACTCACTCTTTCTCACTCGCCACAGCCTCCCTCTCTCCCACAAATTCTCTCACACTCCCCTATCCTCTCTCACTCTCCCCAAGACTCTAACTTTCCCACAGCCTTTCTCACACTCCCCAAACTGTCTGACTCTCCTCCAGCCTCTCTCACACTCCCCCATACACTCTGACTCTCCTCCCGCCTCTCTCAGTCTTCGCCCAGACTCACTCAACCCCCCAAAGTCTCTCAGTCCCTCCAGCCTCACTCACTCCACTCAGCCTCTCCATCTCCCCCAGCCTCTCTCACACTCGCCTCGCCTCTCTCACTCACCTCCAGCCTCTCACTCTCCACCAGCTTTTCTCACTCTTCCCGCAGTCTCACTTAATCTCCCCCCAGCCTCTCTCTCTCCCCCCAGTCGTTCTCACACTCAGCCAGCCTCTTTCAATCTCCCCTGCCTCTCCCTCCCACCAATCTCTCCCACTCGCCCCCCCAAGCTCTCTCACACTCCCCCAGCATCTCACACTCTCCCAGACTCTCGCACTTCTCCCAGCCTCTCTCACTTTCCTCCCCAGCCTCTCCCCCTCCCCCAGGCTCTCACTCTCCTCCAGCCTCTCTCACTCTCCTCCCAGCTTCTCTCTCTACCCCAGCCGCCTTCAATCTCCCTCAGCCTCTCTCGCCACCCCCCCAATCTCTCACTCTCTTCCCATCCTTTCTCTCTCTCTCTCCCCCAATCTCTCGCTGTCTCCCATCCACTCTCATTCTCCCCCAGCCTCTCTCACTCCCCCAGCCTTTCTCACTCCCTCCTGTCTCTCTCACTCTCACCCGGCCTCTCTCTCCCCTCAGCCTCTCTCATCATCACAGCTTCTCTCAGTCTCCCCCAGCCTCTCTATCAATCTCCCAAATCTCTCTCATTCCCCCAACCTCTCTCTCTTATTCCACCATCTCTCCCTCGGCCCCCAGCCTCTCTCACTCCCCAAACCTCTCTCAGTCCCCCAGCCTCTCCCTCTGCCCACAGCCTCAATTACTCTGCCCCCAGGCTCACATTCTTCCCAGCCTCTCTCACTTCCGCCAGCCTCTCTCCCTCGCCCGAGACTCTCTCATCACCCTAGCCTCTCCCTCTCTCCCAGCCTCTCTCAATCCTTCCTGTCTCTCTCACCCTTACCCAGCCTCTCTCTCCCCTCAGTCTCTCTCATCACGCCTGCTTCTCTCAGTCTCCCCCAGCCTCTCTATCAATCCCCCCAGTATCTCTATTTCCCCCAACCTCTCACTCTCCCCAGTCTCTCTCACCTTCCCCCAGGCTCTCACAGTCTTCCCGCAGTCTCTCTCACTCTCCCTCAGCCTCTCTCACTCTCTCCACCTCTCTCACTCTTCTCCCATCCTCTCTCTCTCTACCTCAGTCTCTCACTGTCCCCGAGCCTTTCTCTCCACTCAGCCTCTCTCAATCTCCCCAGCCTCTCTCACTCTCCCCCAGCCCCTCTGTCAAACACCCAGTATCCCTCATTCCCCGCAGCCTCTGAATCTCCCCCTGCCTCTGTCACTTTCCGCAGTCTATTTCTCTCCCTCCAATCTTGCTCATTCTCCGCCCAGCCTCTCTCATTCTCACCCAGCCTGTCACACTCTTCCCCAAGGTTCTCTCACTCTCCCCCAGCCTCTCCCTCTCCGCGCAGCCTCTCTCATTCCACCCAGTCGAACTCTCTCCCCCAGCGTCGCCCTCTCCCCCCAGCCTCACTTACACTTCCCCCAGCCTCGCACTCTCCCCCAGCCTCTCTCACGCTCCCCCAACCTCTGTCACTCCCACAAGTCTCTCTCACTCTCCTCCCAGTCTCCCTTACTCCCTCCAACCTCTATCATTATCCACGAACCCATCTAACGCTGCACCAGCCTCTCTCAATCCACCTAGCCTCTCAGCCTATCACTCTCCCCCCACCCTCTCTCTCACTCCACCGGCCCCTCTCACTGTCCCCCGTCTTTTCTCGCGCCCCAGCCCCGCTCTCTCCCCCAATTTCTCTCACTCCCCCCCAGCCTCATGACACTCATCCAAGCCTGTCACATTTTCAAATCCTTTCTCACTGTCACCAAAATCTCTCACACTCGTCGAGCCTCTCTCACACTCCCCTATCCACTCTCACTATGCTCCAGCTTCTCTCACTCTTTCTGCAGACTCACTCAATCTCCTCCAGCTTCTCTCACTGCCTCGAGCCCCTCCCACTCCAGTCAGTCTCCCCCTCTCCCCCAGCCTCTCTCTCTCGCTCCGTCCCTCTCGCTCGCCCCTGCCTCCCACTCTCCCCCAGCATTCCTCACTCTTCACGCAGCCTCACTCACTCTCCCCCCAGCCTCTCTCTCGCCCCCCAGCCACTCTCACTCTCACCCAACCTCTCTCAATCGCTCCAGCCTCTCTCTCCCAACAATCTCTCCCACTCTCCTCCGAGCCTCTCTCACACTCCCCCAAGCTCTCACACTCCCCCAGATCCTCTCACTATCTCCAGCCTCTCTCACTTCCCTCCCCAGTCTCTCACTCTCGCCCCTTCCTCTCTCACTCTTCCCCAATCTCTCTCTCTCTCCTCCAACCTCTCGCACTGTCCTCCCAGCTTCTCTGTCTTCCCCAGCCTCTTTCACTCTCCTTCAGCCTCTCTCCCCGTCCCCCAATCTCTCACTCTCCTCCCATCGTCTCTCTCTCTCCCCCAGTCTCTCACTATCCCCCAGCCACTCTCATTCTGCCCCAACTTCTCTCAATCCCCCAGCCTCTCACATTCCCCCAGCCGCTCCCACTCTCCCCTAGTTCTGTCATGCCCCACATCCTCGCTCACTCTCCCCAGCTACTGCCATTCGGTACCCAGCCTTTCTCACTCTCCCCCAGCTGCTTTCACCCCCCCCCAAATCTCTCTCAATCCCCCCAGCCTCTCCCTCTACCCCGCAGCCTATATTTCTTATCCAGTCTCGCTCTCTCCCTCCAGCCTCTACCTCTGCCCCCCCAGCCTCACGTACTCTTGCCCAAACCTCACATTCTCCCCCAGCCTCTCTCACTCCCTCCAGCCTCTCTCCGTCACCCCAGGCTCTCTCACTCCCCCTAGCATCTCCTTCTGCCCCAGCCTCTCTGACTCACTCCAGTCTCTTTCACTCTCTCACAGCCTCTCTCTCCCCTCTGCCTCTCTCAGACTCCCCAGCCTCTCTCACTCTGCCCGCAGCCTCTCACACTCTCACAGCATCTCTCACTTCCCCCAGCATGCCTCACTCCCCTCCACAGCCTCTCTCTCCCCCAAATCTCTCACTCTCCCTCTGGCCTCTCTCACTCTTCCCCAGTCGCTCACTCTCCTCGAACATCTCTCGTTCTCCTCTCAGCCTCTCTCTCACTACCAGCCTCGCTCAATCCCCCCAGGCTCTCTCACTCTCCCCAGCATTTCTCTCCCACCAATCTCTCCCACTCTCCCCCAAGCCTCAATCACTTCCCCCCAGGCTTCCACACTCCCTCAGATTCTCTCACTTCCCCCAGCCTATCTCACTCCCCTCCCCAGCCTTTCTCTCTGCCTCAGTCTCTCACTCTACCCCGGCCTCTCTCAAGCTTCCCCGTCTTTTTCACTGTCCTCCAGCCTCTCTTACTCTCCTCCCAGCCTCTGTCTCTCCTCCAGCCACTTTTACTCTCCCTGAGCATCTATCACCCCCCCGCATCTCTCACTCTCCTCCCATTCTCTCTCTCTCCCCCTCAGTCTCTCACTTTCCCTCAGCCTCTCTCACCCCTCAGCATCTCTAAATCACCCCAGCTTCTATCACTCTCCCCAAGCCTATCTTCCAATCCACCCAATATCTATCATTCCCCCCATCCTCTGAGTCTCCCTCTGCCTCTGTCACATTCTGCAGTCTCACTCTCTCCGCCAATCTCGCTTATTTTCCGCCCAGTTTCACACACTTTCCACCTGCCTGTCACACTCATCCCCACAGCTTTTCTTATTTTGCCCAGCCTCTCTCACTCACACTAGCCTCTCTCACTCTGCCCCCAGCCTCTCACTCTCCCTCAGCCTCGCTCACTCACCTCCCCAGCCTCGCTCTCTCCCCCCAGTCTCTCCCACTCCCCCAGCCGATCTCACTCTTTACCAGTCTCTCTCACTCTCCTCCAGCCTCTCTCACTCTCCTCCCAGCCTCTCCCTCCCCCCATTCTGTCATTGTCCACCAGCCTGTCTTTCCCTCTCCCCCAGCCTCACTTACTAACCCAGCCTCTCTCATTTCCCCAGCCTCTCTCACTCTCCCCCAGTCTCTCTCATGCCGCCAGCCTCTCTCAGCTCTCCAGCCCTTCTCTCTCCTTCCCCATTTCTCGCTCACTCTTATCCAGCCCCGTTCACTCTCCCTGGACTCTTTCACTCCCCCAGCATCTCCCTCTCCCTTCCAGTCTCTTTCACTTCCCCCAGTTTTTCTCTCGCGCCACAGCCTCTCCCTGTCCGCCCCAGCCTCACTTACTCTCCCCCCAGCTGCACACTCTTCCCCAGCCTCTCTCACTCCCCCGAGACACTCTCCTTCACACCCGCGTTTCTCACTCCCCCTAGCCTATCACTCCCTCCACCCCAAAGCCTCTCTCACACTCCCCATTCTTTCTCACTTGCCCCAGCCTCTGTCTCTCCCCCAATTTTCTCACTCTCCCACCAGCTTCTCTCACTCTCCCCCAAGCCTCTAAACTTCCCACAGCTTTTCTCACAGTCCCCAAACTCTCTCACTCTCCTTCAGCCTCTCTCACTCATCGCTCAGACTCACTCAACCTCCCAAGCCTCTCTCACTCCCTGCAGCCTCTCTCACTCCACTCAGAATCTCCCTATCCCCAAGCCTCTCTCGCTCTCGCCCCGCCTCTCACTCACCCTCAGCCTCTCTCTCTCCCCCAGCCTCTCTCTCTCTCCCCAGTCGCTCTCAAGCTCAGCCAGCCTCTCTCAATCTCCCCTGCCTCTCTTTCCCACCAATCTCTCCCACTTTCCCCCCAACCTCTCTTACACTCCCTCCAGCCTCTCACACTCCCACAAACTCTCTCACTTCCCCAGATTCTCTCACTTCGCTCCCCAGCCTCTCCCCCCTAGTATCTAACTCTCCTCCAGCCTCTCTAACTCTCTTCCCAGCTTCTCTCTCTACCGTCAGCCTCTTTCAATCTCCCTCAGCCTCTCTCCCCGCACCCCAATCTCTCACTCTCCTCCCATCCTCTCTATCTACGCCCCACTCTTTCACTGTATCCCAGCCACTCTCATTCTCCCCCAGCCTCTCTCACACCCCCAACCGCTTACACGCCGCCAGCCGCTCTCACTCTCCCCCCAGCGTCTCTCAACGCCCAGCCTCGCTCACTCTCCCCAGCTCCTCTCCCTCGTTCGCCAGCCTCTCTGACTCACCCCTGCATCACTCAGTCTCCCCCTGCCTCTCTATCAATCATCCCAGTCTCTCTCATTCCCCCAACCTCTCACTCTTCCCACAGCATCTCTCTCTCTTCCCCTATCCTGTCTCACTCCCCCCAGCCTCTCCCTCTGCCCTCCAGCCTCACTTACTCTTCCCACAGCCTCACACACTCCCCAGTCTCTCTCACTCGCCCTAGCCTCTCCCGCTGCCCCCAGCCACTCTGACTCCTTCCAATCTCTCTCACTCTTCCACAGCCTCTCTCGCCCCTCAGCCCTTCTCAGTCTCCCACTGCCTCTGCGGCGATCCACTCAGTCTCTCTCATTCCCCCCAGCCTCTGGCTCTCGCCCAGCCTCTGTCACTCTGCCCAGCCTCTCACTCTCCTCCCCAATCTCCTTCTTTTTCCACCCAGGCGCTCTCATTCACCACCAGCCTCTCACACTCTTCCCCCAGCCAATCTCACTCTCCCCTAGCCTCTTTCACTCTCCCCAGCCTCTCTCTCACCCCCAGTCTCTAACTCTCGCCCCGGTCTCTCTCACTCTTACCCAGTCTCTCTCACTCTACTCCAGCCTCCCTCAGTCTCCCCAGACTCTCGCATTCTCCCCAGCCTCTCTGTCAAACCCCAGTCTCCCTCATTCACCCAGCCTCTCACTGTTCCCCAGCCTCGGTCACTCTCCCCAGCCTCTGTCTCTCGCCCCAATCTTTCTCATTCTCCGCCCAGTCACACTCACTCTCCGCCCGCCTCTCACACTCTCGCCCTCAGCCTCTCTCACTAACCACCAGCCTCTCTCCCTCCCCCAGCATTTCTCACTCTTCCCCCAGCCTCTTTCTCTCCCCCCAGCCGCTCTCACTTCCCCCAGCCTCTCTCCCTCTCCCCAGCCTCTCTCTCTCCCACCATGCTCTTCCACTCTCCCCCCAGCCTCTCTTACCGATTGCACAGAGCTCAGTACCACACATATCTCCGCTGATAATGAAGCAGCCCATTCCCACATGCAGCAAAACCTGAACGATATTTCGGCTTCAGCTGATAAGTGGCATGTTACATTTGCACCATACAGTTGCCAGTCAATGCCTATCGACAAGAAGCAAGGTTTTGACTGCCGCTCCTTGGCAATCAACTGCATTACCATCACCGAATTCCCCACTATCAACATCCGATGGCACACCATTGGACAGAAACGTGACTGGACCAGCCACGTAATTGTGCGGCAGCAAGTGCAGGTCAGAGGCTGGGTATTCTGGGGCGAGTGCCTCACCTCCTGACCATCCAAAGACTTCCCACCAGCAACAAGGCACAAGACAGCATCTTGGCGGAACACTCTCCACTTGCCTGGATGAGTGCAGCTTCAATTCCACTCCAGCAGCTCGAAAACACTTAGGGCAAAGCAGCAGCGTGATGGGTACACCACCCACCACCTTAAACTTTCATTCACACTATCACCGACGTAACGTGGCTGCAGTGTTTGCTTTTGACAACTTGCACTGCTGCAGCTCATGGAGGTTTGTTCTGATGCAACTCCAAAACCCGCGACCTCTACCCCTTAGAATGACAAAGGCAGCAGGTTCCTGTTAAAACCATGTTGTAGAAGGCTCCCGCCCCCTCCCGCAAGTAACATGCGATCCTGACTTGGAAGTACATCACCATTCCTTCATCATGAATGCCTCATAAATCCTGGAAATCCGTCCCTAACAGCACTGCAGGAGCACATTCACCACACAAACTTCAGCGGTTCAAGCAGGCAGCCCACCACCACCTCCTCAAGGGCAATACGGGATGGGCAATAAATGCTGGATTTGTCAGTGACGCCCACATCCCATCAACTAATATTTAAAAAGCACTGTATTTTAAGAGTATAGCTCAAAATGTTTCATTTCTGGTGACACAAATATCTGGGCAATTTTTACAAATTTAACAGGACAAGTTAATGCTGCCATGCACAGAATTAGAATCAGTAATGAAGACAAAATCCCATGGTCCCCATTTAAAGATTCAACCCAGTAAGATTTGAAATAACGTGGAAAAATATTACTGCCTGGCGTTTTTGTTGTCATTTCCAATCCCCTTCTTTGACACCGAAACAAATTGCTCTTAACATTGCAGTGCGAGATTTTTAAAACACGCCTATATTGTGTGACACAACCATTCATATCACAACAGCTACCCGAGTTCCATTCCCGGTTTGGCAAGTAACTTTGATGTCACCTTTTTTAATTAGAGTCAATTGATTTTATTAAATTACATGGAAGAAATGTTGAATTTCACAATGGTGTCAAAGGAATTTTTTGCAGAAAGTGGGATGCAGCATTTAAGCTGCAGCGGGGTAAATTCGTATTCTTCCCAAATTGATATTTTCTTTGCTGCCTCATAATAGGCTTGCTCTAAAGTCTGGCTCATTTTTTTCTCCATGGTCTGATTGAACAGAGCCAGATAGACAGGCTGAATGGGGAAAGAGCTGGACATAGACAAGAGATACTGACAAGGAATAAAAGCACTCTGCGATAAGAAAATTGCCTGATTCCTTATGGTTAGTGAAAGGGCTTTTATTGGTTGATTTCCTTGCACACCTTGGAATTTATTAGAAACTGCGTCATGCTCTGAAGAACACGTTACTCCCCTGGGACGGAGCCAAAGGGCGCCTGGTTGTAATCAGGGACATCAACCTGCAGTTTATGCAGGCATGGCTAGCACAGTCAGTAGAACACACGATTCTTAATCGCAAAGTCGTGGATTCGGAGCCTTCATTGAACGATTAATTTTTGTTGAACATTCTGATGCCTCCGATTCAGATGATTGGGAATGGTCGAGGAATTTGAGAATTTAATGACTTGAAAAAGCTCCAGTCAGAGACAAGTTTGTCAAATAAATTTTTTGCAGAAATCGGGAAGCAGCATTTCAGCCGCTCGCTGAACATTTCTCTCTGTTGTTGAGCTATGTTGCATTAGCAATGAACATGTTAAACCCGTCTACTGAAAGACAGACGGTGTAAAGTCAGATAACCGATAACATTTCCTCCATGAGTGAAGTTTCACAAATTATTAAGGTTCAGTTGTTGAACTTTTGACCGTCCTCAGTGATCATTTTAGCATTTCTTTCATTCTGCTAAGCAACGCTTATAACAGTAGAATTAAGCCATATTTCTAAACCGGAAACAACTCATTCATTATTTGCTCTTTTCCAGTTCCAGAGCACAGAAGGTATTTCTCCATCCCTCGGCTGCAAGCTACCATGTTTCATGGAAACCTCCACATACACCAAACACCGGCTCAGGAAATCCCCGGGGGCGATGTTATGCGGGTCACTGAGCCTCCAGCAGCATTGAAAAGATTTTAGACTAAATCGTTCTCAAATAATAAGTTTAGACAGGGGCATTCAATAGTCAAGATGGCCAAGCGATGGCCTTTGTAGCTGTGGATTCAAATCCCGCTTCTGACATCCTTTTTTTCTAGCTACGAACTAATTTCTTTTCACACCACTCTGAAGTGCGTTGGGTCATCCATGTCATTTAATTAAAGTTACGTCATTTGAATTAAAAACTGTGGTATCACTGAGTGACATTCAAAACTTCCCTATCCCGTAATCGCTGTGGGTGGCAGTATCATTAGAAAGTGTTTTGTTCGTTATTTAATGGAGCCTTCGAAAAATCTCACACTGCTAATATATAAGCATGTGTATAAAAAGAAGAATTAAAATAACAATACAATCACTGCGCCACATACGAAGTGAGAGAAAGCCGAACATTCTGATGAAGTTGACGCTGTGACGTAACCACTGAGCTACACCTGACGCTCAGAAACAAGGTCGAAACAACTCAATGTAATGGATAATCTCACAAATATCAAGAGCCGTGCAGTCTGATCAACGTCCAATCCCGCCCTTGTTATTTAAGAGAGGAAGAAGAGACATGAACGGGATTTGACGCCAAAAGTTAATTAGAACGAAATACAACTTGCACATAATTACCAAAACATTTCACTAAAAATTGTTTAACCTTCTTTCAAATCGTAATGCGTTGAATATGAAAATGAGCATCACGAGATAGTATCGTCAATAATCATTCTATTACTCCTTGCACTGTAGGATTTACCTGTCCAGTTAAATTTGATAAAAGTTGTTCTACTTTCCTGGTGTCTTCAGCAATGAACATTATCATTCAGACTTCTAAAATGTCTTGTATTTTATAATGTGTGTTAAAAATTACAAGCCTGATGGCTCCGTGCCTCAATGCGAGAGTATTCGTAATAAGTTGGATGAATTAACTTCACAAGCTGCAATTGATGAATATGACATGAATGGCATCACGGAGACATGGCTCCAGGGTGACCAAGGCTTGGAACTCAACATTGAGGCGTATTCCACATTCAGGAAGGATGGACAGAAAGGAAAAGGAGGTGGGGTAGCGTTTCCGGTTAAAGAGGAAAATAACGCAATAGTACGGAAGGACATTAGCTTGGATGATGTGGAATCTGTGTGGGTGGAGCTGCGGAATACGAAAGTGCAGAAAACACTAGAGGGATCTGTGTGCAGATCACCAAACTGTATTAGTGCGGTTGGGGACAGCATCAAAAATGAAATTAGGGATGCATGCAATAAAGTTAGATTAGTTATCATGGGCGAACTTAATCTACATATAGATTGGGCTAACCAAACTGGTAGCAATATGATGGAGGAAGATTTCCTGGAGGTCCTAGGGGACCGAGGGTCTAGCGGCAAGGAGGAATTGAATGATATCCTTATGGGCGGCAAATTGTTTGAGGGAAATTGAAGGCTTGAAGGCGGATAAATCCCCGGGGCCTGATAGTCTGCATCACAGAGAACATAAGGACGTGGCCATAGAAATAGTGGATGTATTGGTGATCATTTTCCAACGGTCTATCGACTCTGGATCAATTCCTATGGACTGGATGGAAGGTAATGT
This sequence comes from Pristiophorus japonicus, assembly GCF_044704955.1. Classification (NCBI taxonomy): domain Eukaryota; kingdom Metazoa; phylum Chordata; class Chondrichthyes; family Pristiophoridae; genus Pristiophorus; species Pristiophorus japonicus. The sequence continues at coordinate 1,679,638 of NW_027254395.1, read as the reverse complement.
AAAACCACTTTTGAAAAATGGAGAGAGAGAGAAAACGAATAATTATAGACTGGTTAGATTGACATCAGTTTTGGGGAAAATGTTGGAATCAATTATTAACGATGAAATACAGCGTATTTGGAAAGCAGTGACAGGATTGGTCCACGTCAACACATGTTTGTGAAAGGGAAATCAAGCTTGACAAATCTTCCCGCATTTTATATGGATGTATCTTGTAGAATGACCAAGGGAAAACCAGTGGAAGTGGTGTATTTGGGCTTTCAAAAGGTTTTTGACAAGGTCCCACACAAAAAATTGGTGTGCAAAATTAAAGGACATTGTATTGGGAATAATGTACTGACGTGGATAGAGAACTGTTTGGCAGACAGGAAGCAGAGAGTCGGGTTAACGGGTCCTTTTCAGTATTACAGGCGGTGATTCGTGGGGTGCCGCAAGACAAGGTTCTGGGACCCCAGCTTTTTTAATATATATTACTGATTTAGATCTAGGAATTGAGTGTAATAACTCAAAGTTTGCAGATGACACTAAACTGGGTGGTGGTGTGAGCTGCGAGGAGGAAGCTAAGAGGCTGCAGAGTGATTGGACAGGATTGCTGAGTGGCACATGCAGTGTTATGTGCATAAATGTGAGGCTATCCACTTTGGGGGCAAAACACGAAGGCAAAATATTACCTGAATGGCGGCAGATTAGGAAAAGGGGTGGTGCAACGAGACGTGGGTGTCATGGTACATCACTCATTGAAAGCTGGCATGCAGGTACAGCAGGCAGTGAAGAAGGCAAATGGTATGTTGACCTTCATAGCTTGGGATTTGAGTGTAGGAGTAGGGAGGTCTTTCTGCAGATATACAGGGCCTTGGTGATGCCTCACCTGGAATATTGTATTCAGTTTTGGTTTCCTAATATGAGGAAAGACATGCTTGCTCTTGTGCGAGTGCAGCCAAGATTTACCAGACTGATTGCTGGGATGGCTGGACTCACCTATGAGGAGAGAGTGGATCGGCTTGGACTTTTATCACTGGAGTTTAGAAGGATGAGACGGCAGTTCATAAAAACATATACAATTCTGACGGGACAGGACAGGTTAGATACAGGAAGAATGTTCCCGATGTGGGGAAGTCCAGAACCATGGGACACCATCTAAGGATAAGGGGTAAGCCATTTAGGAGTGAGAGGAGGAGAAATTGCTTCACTCAGAGAGTTGTTTACCTTTGGAATTCCCTAAAGCAGAGATTTGTTGATGCCAGTTCGTTGGATATATTCAAGAGGGAGTTAGATATGGCCCTTACGTTAAAGGGATCATGGCGTATGGAGAAAAGCAGGTACTGATGTGAATGATCCGTCATATCCTTAATAAATGGTGGGCAGGCTCGAATGGACGAATGGACGACTCCTGCACCTATTTTCTATGTTTTTATGTTTCTATGTGCATGGAATCTGGGTACCTGTTTTCCATACCTAATTGCCCTTGAGAATATGGCGCTGTGCCGTTTCTCGCTGAAGACTTCAAACCCCTCCATACTTATTCAACAGCTAGAACCTGGTTGTTGGTGTATTGGCGAGGAGCGAGAGAGAGACTGGTTGTTTAGAGGTTTGGCGTGTAGCGAGAACCTTGAAGTTGGGCCGGGGTAAAGAGGTCCAGGTTGTTGGGAGGCGGGTAGAGAGAGCCTGGTTGTTGGGCGAGGGAGGGTAGAGAGATCCTGCTTCTGTCGGGGGTGCGGGAAATAGGAGCATGGTTCTTGGGGGTGGAGAGTGCCTGGTAGTTGGGGATAGGGGCAGAGACCGAATATGGTTGTAGAAACATAGAAACATTGAAATTTAAAGTGCAGAAGGAGGCCGATTTGGCCCAGCGTCTCCATGCTGGCCAAATAAAAGCCACACGGCCCTTGGTCAGCAGCCCTGAAAGTTCTCCATAAACGTAAGAACAATGGCGGAAATGTAAAGAGCACCAGTACAACCAGTCCACCACACACAACTGCAAAACCCCTGACACTGAAACATTCTACACTCCACCCCAACCGGAGAAATGGGATCCCTGGAAGATGCAAAAGTCAGTAAGAAACCAGGCCAATTCCGCGAAAAGTACTCTCCGTCACATGCAGGTGATCACCCTGGTCGTATTCGCTTCCCTACAGTACTTACCATTATAGCTGCCAGGTTACAAGAGGTTATCCAGGCCACGAGTTCAGGAGTTCGGGCAGCGTTGAGGAAGAGGCGACAGTCCGGGGTCGGAAACCTATAAAAATGCCGCGAGATCAGGAGTTCCCGCAGCGTCGAGGAGGAGGCGACAATCCGGGGTCAGAGGCCTATAAAAAGGCCGTGAGTTCAGGATTTCACGCAGCTTCGAGGAGGAGGCAAACTTGTGCAGCGACAGGGAGAAGGCAAAAAAGTAGAAAGAAATAGAAAGCTGACGTCACAGCCAAGGGTTAAGTGATTGGCTGGTGATTGGTGAGTAGCTTTTCATTTTTCTCTTCTATATCAGTGAGTAAACTTTAGCATTGGTGTTGCCAATTTAAGTGTATCTAAGGGTTAAATTATGACAGGAGAGCTCGGTCGGCTGTTATGCTCCTCCTGTACCATGTGGGAACTCAGGGACACTTCCGGTGTCCCTGACGACTACGTGTGTGGAAAGTGTATCGGCCTCCAGCTCCTGACGGTCCTCGCTGCGGAATTGGAGCTTAGAGTGGATTTACTCTGGAGCATCCACGATGCTGAGAATGACGTGAGTAGCACGTGTAGCGAGTTGGTCTTCCCGCAGATGAATGGTCCACAGCCAGATAGGGAATGGAAGACCAGCAGCAAGAGCAGTGCAAGGAAGTTAGTGCAGGGGTCCCCTGCGGTCATCCCCCTGCAAAACAGTACACCGCTTTGAGTACTTTTGAGGGGAATGCTTCATCAGGGGAGGGCAGCAGCAGCCAAGTTCATGGCACCGTGACTGGCTCTGCTGCACAGGACGGCAGGAAAAAGAGTGGGAGAGCGATAGTGATAGGGGATTTGATTTTAAGGGGAATAGATAGGCATTTCTGCGGCTGCAACCGAGACTCCAGTATGGTATGTTGCCTCCCTGGTGCAAGGGTCAAGGATGTCTCGGAACAGGGGCAGGGCATTCTGAAAAGGGAGGGTGAACAGCCAGTTGTCGTGCTACACATTGATCCAAACGATATAGGTAAAAAAAATGGATCAGGTCCTACAAGGCGAAATTAAGGAGATCGGAGCTGAATTAAAACGTAGGACCTCAAAAGTAGCAATCTCAGGATTGCTATCAGTGCCACGTGCAAGTCAGAGCAGGAATCGCAGGATAGCTCAGAAGAATACGTGGCTTGAGCAGTGGTGCAGCATGGAGAGATTCAAATTCCTGGGGCTTTGGAACCGGTTCTGGGGAGGAGGGACCAGTACAAACCGGACCGTCTGCACCTGGGCAGGACCGGAACCAATGTCCTCGGAGGAGTGTTTGCACGTGCTATTGGGGATGAGTGAAACTAATATGGCAGGGGGATGGGAACCAATATAGGGAGACAGAGGGAAACAAAATGGAGACAGAAGCAAAAGACAGAAAGGAGATGAGTAAAAGTGGAGGGCAAAGAAACTCAAGGCAAAAACCAAAAATGGCCACTGTACACCATAATTCTAGATGATCAATGTGTAATAAAAAGACAAGCATGAAAGCTCGGTGCCTCAATGCAAGGAGTATTCGGAACACAGGAGAGGGCTCTGAGCTACTTAGAGTGGGTGAGAGCTCAGATGAACAGGACCCCAATGAAGAATGCAAAAGGCAGGAGGCAACAGAGCAGAGCAACACTGGGGTAAGTGTAAACCACAAGGTGAGAGGAAGGGACAATATGTATAAATGTCAGGGGCTGCAGGAGGGGTCAAAACTAAAAAGCATGGTTTAAAAACTAGTATTAAAACAATCTACCTAAACGCACACAGCATGCGAAACAAAAGAATTGAGTTGACGGCAGAAATCATTACAAATGGGTATGATTTGGTCGCCATTACACAAACGTGGTAACAGGTCGGTCGAGACTGGGAATTAAACATATAAGTGTATCTGACAATTCGGAAAGCTATAAAAGAAGGGAAAGGAGGTGGGGTAGCGCTGGTAATAAAGGATTGAGCAGACTGGGACTTTACTCGTTGCAGTTCAGAAGGATGAAGGGTAATCTTATCGAATTATTTAAAATAATGAAAGGGATGAAAAGATCGAAGCAGAGAGGTTGTTTCCACTGGTCGGGAAGACGAGAACTAGGGGGCACAGCTTCAAAATACGGGGGAGCCAATTTAAAACCGAGTTGAGAAGGAATTTCTTCTCCCAGAGAGTTGTGAATCTGTGGAATTCTCTGCCCAAGGAAGCAGTTGAGGCCAGCTCATTGAATGTATTCATATCCCAGATAGATAGATTTTTAACCAATAAGGGAATTAAGGGTTACGGGGTGCGGGCGGGTAAGTGGAGCTGAGTCCACGGCCAGATCAGCCGATCAGCCATGAACTTGTTGAATGGCGGAGCAGGCGCGAAGGGCTAGATGGCCTACTCCTGTTCCTAATTCTTATGTTCTTATGTTCTTTTGATATCAGGGCAGTTGTGAGAGACGCTATTGGCTCTAATGAACAAATTGTTGAATCATTTTGGGTGGAGATTAGAGATAGTAACGGGAAAAAGTCACTGGTGGTCTTAGTGTATAGGCGCCCAAATAATAACTTAACGGTGGGGTGGGCAATAATCAAGGATATAATGGAGGCATGTGGAAAAGGACCGGCAGTAATCATGGAGCATTTTAACCTACATATCGATTGGTCATATCAAATCGCACGGGGGAGCCTTCAGGAGGAATTAATTGAATGCATACGGGATTGTTACCTCGAACAGCATGCTAGAGAACCTACAAGGGAGCAAGCTATCTTCGATCTGGTCCTGTGTAATGAGACAGGAATAATAAAGATCTCCTAGTAAAAGGTCCTTTCGGAATCCGTGATCACAGCATGGTTGAATATGTAAGACAGATTGAGGGCGAGGAAGTAGTCCCTCAAACCAGCGTACTTTGCTTAAACAAAGGGGATTACAGTGATCTGAGGGCAGAGTTGCCTCAAGTAGACTGGAAACACAGACGAAACGGTGGAACAATTGAGGAACAGTGGTGGACTTTTAAGGAGCTCTTTCATAGTGTTCAAAAAAAATATATTCCAGTGAAAAACATGGGTGGTAAGAGAAGGGCTAACCAGCCATGGATAACAAAGTAAATAAAGGAGAGTTTCAAATTAAAAACCAATGCGTATAAGGTGGCTAAGTTTAGTAGGAAACTAGAAGATTGGGAAAATTTTAAACAACAGCAAAGAATGATTAAGCAAACAATAAATAAAGGAAAGATAGATTATGAAAGTAAACTTGCGCAAAACATGAAATCAGACAGCCCTGCTAGCCTGCACCGCCATTCAATGACTTCATGGCTGAACATGCAAATTCAGTACCCCCTTCCTGCTTTCTCGCCATACCCCTTGATCCCCCTTGTAGTAACGACTTCATCTAACTCCCTTTTGAATATATTTAGTGATTTGTCCTCAACTACTTTCTTTGGTAGAGAATTCCACAGGTTCACCACTCTTTGGGTGAAGAAGTTTCTCCTCATCTCAGTCCTAAATGGCTTACCCCTTAGCCTTCGTTTGTGACCCCTGGTTCTGGACTTCCCCAACATTGGGAACATACTTCCTGCATCCGACCTGTCTAAACCCGTCAGAATTTTAAACGTTTCTATGAGGTCCCCTCTCATTCTTCTGAACTCCAGTGAATACAAGCCCAGTTGATCCAGTCTTTATTGATAGTAAAAGGTAGATAGTAAAAGCTTTTACCGATATATAAAACGGAAAAGCGTGAGTAAAGTAAATATTGGTCCCTAAGAAGATGAGAAGGGGGATTTAATAATATGAAATGTGGAAATAGCTGAGAAATTAAACAATTATTTTCCTTCGGTCTTCACTGTGGATGACACAAAAACCATGCCAAAAATTGCTGGTCACGGGAATGTGGGAAGGGAGGACTTGCAGACCATGACTATGACTAGGGGGTAGTGTTAGACAGGCTAATGAGACTCAAGGTAGACAAGTCCTCTGGTCCTGATGAAATGCATCCCAGGATATTTAAATCGATGGCGGAAGTTATTGCAGATGCATTCGTTATAAACTACCAACATTCTCTGGACTCTGGGGAGGTACGATCGGATTGGAAAGCAGCTAATGTAACGCCTCTGTTTAAAAAAGTGGGCAGACAAAAGGCAGGTAACTTTCGGTCTGGTTAGTTTAACATCTGTAGTGGGGAAATTGCTTGAAGCTATCATTAAGGAAGACATAGCGAGGCATTTAGATAGGAATAGTGCAACCAAGCAGATGCGACATGGATTCATGAAGGGGAAATCATGTTCAACTAATTTACTGGAATTCTTTGAGGACATAACGAGCATGGTGGATAGAGGCGTACAGATGGATGTGGTGTATTTAGATTTCCAAAAGGCATTCGGTAAGTTGCCACACAAAAGGTAACTGCAGAAGATAAAGTTACGTGGAGTCAGAGGAAATGTATTAGCATGGATAGAGAATTGGCTGGCGAACAGAAAGCAGAGAATCGGGATAAATGGATCCTTTTCGGTTTGGACATCGGTGGTTAGTGGTGTGCCACAGAGATCGGTGCTGGGACCACAACTGCTTACAATATAGATAGATGACCTGGAAGAGGGGACAGAGTGCAGTTTAACAGAATTTGCAGATGACACAAAGATTAGTGGGACAGCGGGTTGTGTAGAGGACACAGAGAGGCTTCAAAGAGATTTAGATAGGTTAAGCAAATGTGCTAAGTTTTGGCAGATGGAATACAATGTCGAAAAATGTGAGGTCATCCACCTTGGAAAAAAAACAGAAAAATGAAATATTATTTGAATGGGCAGAAATTACAACATGCTGCGGTGCAGAGGGACCTGGGTTTCCTTGTGCATGAATCCCAAAAAGTTAGTTTGCAAGTGCAGCAGGTAATCAGGAAGGCAAATGGAATGTTGGCCTTCATTGCGAGAGGGAAGGAATACAAAAGCAGGGAGGACTTGTGCAACTGTGCAAGGTTTTGGCGAGGCCGCACCTGGAGTACTGCATGCAGTTTCCGTCACCTTACTTAAGGAAGGATATAATAGCTTTGGATGGGGGTACAGAGACGATTCACTAAGCTGATTCCGGAGATAAGTGGATTACCTTATAATGATAGATTGAGTAGACTTGGTCTTTGCTCGTTGGAGTTCAGAAGGATGAGGGGTGATCTTTTTGAAACATTTAAAATAATGAAAGGGATAGACAAGATAGAGGCAGAGAGGCTGTTTCCACTGGTCGGGGAGACAAGAACTAGGCGGCACAGCCTCAAAATACATGTGAGCCAATTTAAAACCGAGTTGAGAAGGAATTTCTTCTCCCTATGTTTGGTATGCTGGTTTGTGGTCGAACTTGCTCGCTCTCCATGTGAATTTGAAATTCAACCCTGCTCTGATCACTCATCCCAAGGGGATCCTTTACTTTGAAATTCTTCATTAATCCTGTCTGATTTCAGAGGACCTGATCTAAGATAGCATTTAGAGGCATCTCATTCAGAAGATTTTGAGCAGTCGCAGAAATTGGTGACTTTATTGACATGTAAAAGATCATTGTTGTTATTTACAGTCAGAGAAATGTTTGTCAAAGGAATTTTTTGCAGAAAATGGATTCAGCATTTGAGCTGCTCGCTGAACACTTCTCTCGGTGTGCTGATCAAATTTACATGAGCAATGAACATTTAAAACAAGTCACCTGAAAACAGACTGTTTATAAAATCAAATCGGGGATAAAATGTCTCAATGATTACATTTTCAAGAATTATTAAAGTTCAGATGTTGAAGTTTTGTCTGTCTATCGGTGACCATGTTAACAGGTCTTTCATTCATCTAAACAAAGCTATCGGCTAAAATCAGCAGTTCAGCGCCACATTTCAAGCCGTGAAGCAACTGATTAATAATTCACTCTTCCCGAGTTCTGTAGCTCAGAGGGTGATTCTCCATCCCTCGGAGACAAGATACCACTGACCTTGATCAAACCTCCCCATACACTGAGCAGAGGTTCAGGAGACTCCGGGCGGAGATGATATACCGGTCACTGGGCCTTCCTGATGCATTGAACAAGCGCCTGGTGTGAACATTTCTGAAGTAATAATTTGCAACTGCATATTCCACCGTCAGTAATGCTGAGCGTTCTAAAGTGCCGTAGTCAGGTCGCTGTCTCCTCCAGAGGATTTGGTTTGAATCGCACTTCCGAAATTTATTATTTTTAATTAAGAACTCATTTTTTTTGACAACATTGTGAAATGCTACGTTTCTTCCATGTAATTTAATAAAATCAATTTACTCTAATTAAAAAGGGTGATATCAAAGTTACTTCTCAAACCGGGAATGGAACCCAGTTGCTGTTGTGATATGAATGGTTGTGTGATTCACGATAGGTGTGCTTTAACAATCTCGCACTGCTACGTTGAGCACAATTGTTTCGGTGTCAAAGAAGTGGATTGGAAATGACAACAAAAACGCCAGGCAGCGCACGCAGTGCGACAGGTTCGAACTTCTGAAGAACTTGGTGCTGCGAAGGAACCGCTGAGCTAAAGCTGGCGCTGATCACAAGGCGAGAAACAACTCAATAAAAGCAATGAGCTCAGAAATATCAGGAGCAGTGCAGTGCAGTCAATGTCAAAACCCTCCTTTGTCATTCAACAGAGGAAGAAGACACATGGACGGGAGTCACACACCACAAAGTTTAATTAAAGGCAAAATACAAGGCACACTTATTCTCGAAACCGTTTCACTGTGACATTTTTCCATGTTATTTAAAATGTTATTGCTTTGAAACTGAAAATGAGGACCATGGGATTTTGTCTTCATTACTGATTCTAATTTGTGTGCATGGCCCAGATTTTTGTATCACCATAAATGAACATTTTGATCCATTCCCTGAAAAGGCAGTGTTTTTTAAATATTAGTTCATGGCATGTGGGAGTCGCAGGCTGAGCCAGCATTTATTGCCGATCCCTTATTGCCCTTGAGAAGGTGATGGTGGGCCGCCTGCTTGAACCGCTGAAATTTGTGTGGTGAATGTGCTCCTGCAGTGCTGTTAGGGAGGGATTTCCAGGATTTATGACCGATGCAGGATGAAGGAATGTTGATATACTTCCAAGTCAGGATCGCATTTTACTTGCGGGAGGGGGCCCGGGGCTTTCTACATCATGGTGTTAAATTGAACCTGCAGCCTTTTTCCTGCTAAGGGGTACAGCTCGAGGGTTTGGGAGGTGCATCCGAACAAACCTTCGTGAGTAGCCGCAGTGCATCTTGCAGATGGCAAACACTGCAGCCACGTTACGTCGGTGATAGAGTAAGCGAAAGTTTAAGGTGGTGGGTGGTGTACCAATCACGCTGTTGCTTTGCCCTAAATGTTGTCGAGCTTCTGGAGTGTAATTGGAGCTGCACTCATTGAGGCAAGTGGAGAATATTCCGCCAAGATGCTGACTTGTGCATTGTAGCTGGTGGGAAGACTTTGGAGAGTCAGGAGATGAGACATTCGCCGCAGAATACCCAGCCTCCGACCTGCTCTTGCTGCCACACTATTTATGTGGCTGGTCCAGTCAAGTTTCTGGTCAAAGATGAGCCACAGGATGTAGATAGTGGGGGATTCTTTGATGGTAATGCAGTTGGATGCCACGAGCGTTCGTCAAACCCTTGCGTCTCGTAGATAGGCATTGCCAAGCAACTGCATGGCGCGAATGTTACAAGCCACTTATCAGCTGAAGCCTAAATGTTGTTCAGGTTTTGTTGCATGTGGGAAGGGGCTGCTTCATTATCAGCGGAGCTATGAGTGGTACTGAGCTCTGTGCAATCTTCAGTGAACATAGCCACTTCTGACTGCATGCAGCAAGGACGATCATTGATGAAGGAGCTGAAGAGGGTTCCGCATAGGACACTGCCCGAAGGAACTCTTTCAGCAATGTATTGGGGCTGGGATGGTTGATATCCAACAACCACAACCATCGTCTTCTCTGCTTGGTATCACTCCAGCCAGTGGAAAGTCTCCCCCGTGATTCCCATTGGCATCAATGTGATAGTCATTCATTCTTTTGAATGCACTCGTCGACTGCTTCAACCTCACAAGCCACCGAGTTGTCTGCACTCCTCAAATTCTGCGCTCTTGAGCTTCACCAATTATACCTTCTCAACAATTAATGGGCGTGCCTTCAGCTGCCTGGGCCAGAAGATCTGGAATTACCACCCTAAACCTCTCTGCCTCTCTAACTTTCTCGATTTGCTGAAGTCCGCTGGAAGCTGGTGATGAAAGCGGGCGTGAGAGGGAGACTGATAGGTGAGCGCTGCTTCTGATGGTGTGTGGTTCCCGGTGGATTTGGGCGGGGATTGTCACATATTTTTATTCCACATATGCAGCATTAATAAATCTGTGTTTGAGGAAACTTCATGTGTACAAACATCCGCTGCCGGCATCTTCGACCTCGTGATGCAACGGCAGCTTGTCTGACTCCAGATGAGAAGGCTGCAGATTTAAATCACGTCGGGTTCACGTTTCGTTTCGATATTGTGCTTCCAGAATTTATATTTTCTTTGCTGTTTCACATTAACCTAACCCTTGCGCTAATGTCCGTCTTACTGTTTCCAAAATGGCAAGTACACGTTAAAATGAACATTCTGAATCAGACGCCTCAAGTAAAGTGAAATTATTTTGAAATGACTTTGAAATGATTTGATTTTTAATATAACATAAGAACGTAGGATTTAAGCCCCTCGAGCCTGATCCGCCATTCAATTAGATCATGATTGATGAGATATTGGCCTCAGCTCCACTTTCCTGCCGGCTCACCATAATCCTTACATTTGAAACATCTGATTATCTCCACCATAAATAGAAACAATGACCCAGCCTCCACAGCTGTCTGGGGTGCAGGATTCCAAAGGTTCACTACCCTCTGAGATCACAAATTCCTGCTCATTTCCGTTTTGAATGGGCGACCCCTTAGTCTGAAACTATGCCCCCTAGTTCTAGACCCCCCCCGCGATCGGAAACTTCCTGTTTGCATCTACCCTCTCAAGCCCACTCAGAGACTTAGGAGATTCCAAAAGTACACCTCTCATTCTTCTAACCGCCAATAAATTTAGGCACAACCTGCTCAACCTTTCTTCATAAGATAACCTCATGTACCTTATCTGACATGCCTCTAATGCAAGTATATCCCTCCTTCATAAGGAGACCAAAACTGTGCGCAGTATTCCAGCTGTGGTCATCGAGTCATAGAAATTTGCATCACAGATGGAGGCCTATTGTCCCGTCGTGTCCGCACCAGCCAACCAAGAGCTATTCAGCCGAATCCCTTATTCTGAAACTATGACCCTAGTTCTAGACCACCCCGCGATCGGAAACTTCCTGTTTGCATCTACGCTCTCAAGCCCCCTCAGAGACTTAGGAGATTCCAAAAGTACACCAAGAGCTATTCAGCCGAATCCCACTTTCCAGCTGTTGGTCCGAAGTCTTTCCGGTTCTTTCATTTTAATTGCACGTCCAAGTATTTTTAAATGTGGTGAGGCTTTCTGCCTGCACCAACATTTCAGACAGTGAGCTCTAGATATCCGCCACCCACTAGGTGATGATATTTAACTTCATATCTCAACTAAACCGCGCCCAATTACTTTAAATCTATGTCCCTGGTTGTTGGTCACGTGGCAAATGGAAACTGGTCCTTCCAATCCAATCTATCCAGGATCTTCATAATTTTGTACACCCCAATCAGATCTCCGACTCAGCCATCTCTTTTCCAAAATAATAAAAGAAAATGTTGTCAATACTCAGCATTACAGGCAGTTACTATGGAGAAAAAAAGGAGAGTTATTGTTTCAGGTCGGTCACCTTTCATCAAAACTGGAAAATGTTAACGATAGAACAGATTTCAATCAGGTGCAGAGGCAGGGAATGTTGGGAGGGGAGGAAAGCTCAAAAGGGAAGGTCTGTGCTTTGGTGGAAGGCAGGAGCGGTTAAATCCTGCCTCGACCCCTGGTTAAAATCTGTTACATCTCTAACGTCTTCCAGTTCTGACGAAAGGTCACAGACCGATACTCTGTTTTTCTCTCCACAGAAGCTGCCTTTTCTGCTGAGTAGTTCCAGCATTTTCGTTTACGATTACAGCATTCTCTCTATTTCTCTCTATTTTGCAATTATGAACTAATTTATTTGGGATGTCTTTCCATTTTCCAAACAAGTCCGATTGTAAAATGTAAATTATATTTTGTCTTAAACATCCAGTAGAATGTTAATAGAAATAAGAATTATGTAAATGTGTATAAACATGGCAGGCGGCTACGTTAGAAGATTCCACAATTGTTTATAGAGAAACATTCTAATTACTTTGATTAAACTGATAACATAACAATTTCGATTGGCTGTATATTTTTGAAATAGTAGATTAAAAACTGAGAGTATAATGAGGTTTATGTCCCACTAATTAATCAGGAGCACCTCATTCATTCAGCGAAAACATTAGAAGAGAAATTCGTAAAATAATATCTTTACTACATCTTGTTAAAAAAATTTCGATGTTATTATGATTGGTTTCCCAACACAGGAAGAAAGATGAATCGTTATTTTCGTTAACTCATAGCGTTCCCTGCATTTTGTTTTTAATTCTGTGAAGCACATTGTGTATGTTTTGATCTGCACTTGTGAATAAGTGATTCATTTCTGACATGTTACATGTGGTGGTATTGGTACAAGAAAAATACGTTTATTAATGGAGGTGATTGCAGTTGGAAATTCGGGTCAGTTTTGTTCAATTCTCTTTAATAGCCTGAACTAATGAGTCACGGCATTTTTATTTGCGGGTTGGTTGTTTGCATTATGAATAATATTCTCCTTACTTACGTGGACGTTCTGGATTTCAGCACCATACGAATGGCAATATCCCTGCTGCTTGTGCAGATATTGATACGGTGAATGAGGGATAGGGTTAATAAATTGACAACTTTAAAATTAATACAATTTGCACGCATACATATGACACTTTCAGATCTCCTTGGGCTTTTGGCTAGTTTGTCGATGCATAACCATGTAACTGAGTGACGTTTCTGAAGTATTACCGCATATTTTGCAGTTCGTATCGTTCCCACACATTTCTGATTAGTTATGTTTTTAAACAGATTTATCTACATGACGAACTAAAAGCTATTAATTAATTATACTGCAACCAAACATGCATAATGGGCTTGTAAATAACAAATGATTTTCTTAATAGATAAGAGTGCGCTGGTACCTCTTGGAAGGAGGGCTAAAAACCCTACCTAACTCTTGAAAATGAGAGCATAGATATGTTGGAAGTGCAAAGGGACCTCAGGGGTGCACATACAAAAGTCACTTTGCAGCAATGGAGGATAACAAAGCCATACACATGCAAATGTAGCACTGGAGTTCCTTTGGAGAGGATTAGAATTAAAAGGAGAGAAGTTATCTAAAACCTGTATCGAATCTTGTGTGATTGCCTAATGAGGTGAAATTGTGGTGTGCCGATATGTCATAACGCTAGATATGATTTCAAGTGGTTGCTGGTGCGGTCGTTGTGGAAAATGCTGTTGTAAATATTGTTGTTGTAAATTATGCCTTCGAGTGAAAAGCTCACACTAAAATAAGTTTCTGACCCGCTCATTACAACAAAATATAGAGAGAACATTGGTGGGAAGTAGCTGAGTAGATTTGGAGGGGAGGAGCTGAGCATAATAGATTGGGAGGGAAGCAGCTGAGGGTAATATATGCGGTAAGGAGCAGCTGAGAATACTTGTTGTGGTGGGGAGTAGCTGAGGATATTGGGAGTGGTGAGCAGGAGCTGAGGATAATCGGTCGGACGGAGAGGGTATGAGGACATTGGTTGGAGTGGGGAGGAGCTGAGGATATTGCGTGGGGTGTGGAAGAACTGAGGATATTGGGTGGGGTGGGGAGGAGCTGAAGATATTGTGCGGGATCGATAGCGTCTGAGGATTTTCTATGGGATGGATCTGAGGATATTGGGTCCGGTGAGTAGGGTCGGAGGAAATTGGGGTGATGGAGAGGAGATAAGGATATTTGGTGCATTGTTAGATATGGAATGACACAAAGTGAGGCTGATGTAAATAGGGCGACGGTTCTTGTAGTTGCTATAATAAATATCTCCACCAACGTTCGTGAAAAGCAGCGGTACAAAGTGACATAAGGTAAGAAATAGGAGAAGGAGTAGCCCAATTGGCTCCTCGAGCCTGCTCCGCTAATTAACCTTCCGAATTTCTCATCAAATTCCCAAACCTCACATAGCTATAGATGTCTGCCTTGACTGAACATTATTTAATCAATAAACAGTTGCTTTTCATCCTATATTGAAGACAGTTTTGTGTAAAGGAGATTCCCAGTCGACGATAGGAGACATGCAGCCTGTGCAGTTGTTGCAAGTGATCTTTATTGTACATGAATGCCAGATGATACACTTTCTTGGTAATCTGGATATATAAATGTAGAAATATCCAATTATTGTTGATGATGATACAGATTTTGAAAAGGCGTTTGACAAACTATCACTTTACAGACTAGTTCATAAATTTCCACCCCATAGGATTAAAAGGGCCAGGCCAGCATGGACATGAAAATGGCTGAGATATCGATAACAATGAGTATTGGTGACTGGTTGTTGTTCAGACTGAAGGGTTCTATACTGCTGTCCACCTCACGGATCGGTGACAGCAGGACTACTTTTTATACATTTATTCATCAACTACATTTGCGTATATAGGTATTATTTTATAGTTCATAGATGATACAACATGAAGAAGTGCAGTACACAATTCGGACAACAGTGATATACTGCAGGAGGTATTAGACAGACTGGTGAACATGAGAAAGATTAAGAAGATCATCGGTAAAAGGAACAATTAATTAACACTATACAACTGATTCTAATTACTGCCTGTCAATTAATCGTCTCACATTATTAACTGCTATATAATTAGCTTTGGTGGAGCAGCTAAAACAATGAACGCGCTTGTTTTCATGTTTAGAGGGATAGAATTATAAAGGATTGAGGGGGGCAAAGAGACGATTCAGTTGGCTGATTCCGGAGATGAGGAGGTTACCTTATGATGATAGATTGAGTAGACAGGGTCTTTACTTTGGAATTCAGAAGGATGAGGGGTGAACATATAGAAACATTTGAAATAATGAAAGGGACAGATAAGATAGAGGGAGAGAGGTTGTTTCCAGTGGTCATGGCGGCAAGACCTAGGGGGCACAGCCTCAAAATACGGGTGAGCCAATTTAAAACCGAGTTGAGAAGGAATTACTTCTCCCAAAGGGTTGTGAATCTGTGGAGTTCTCTGCCCGAGGAAGCAGTTGAGGTTAGCTTACTGAATGAATTCAAATCACAGGTAGATTGACTTTTAATCAATAAGGGATTAAGGGTTATGGGGAGTGGGCGGGTAAGTGGAAATGATTCCATGGCCAGATCAAGCATGATCATTTTGAATGGCGGAGTCGGCTCGAGGGGCTAGATGACCTACTCATGTTCCTAATTCTTATGTCCTTATGTTATTATGGATCACTGTTATAAATCTTCAATAAAGTAACCGAGGTGCTCGTGAAGGTGCGAAGTGATTACCTGATATGCGACCAGAACTGAGGGGGTATATCGATCAGGAAATTTCGAAAAGGCCTGGATATTTTCCTTACCAAAGGGAAGACGGAGGGAAGATCAGATTTTGTTCTTTCTGAACATGAAAGGCTTGGATAGGATAGAGGGAGACAAGATGTTTCAACTTGCGGGAGAGACCAAATCTCAGCGTCGTAGATTTACGACAGCCAAGCTCCAAGTCAGCATCGGTTTGTGAAAGGGAAATCATGCTTGACAAATCTTCTGAAATCATTTGAGGATGTTTCCAGTCGAGTGGACAAGGCAGAACCAGTTGATGTGGTGTATTTGGACTTTCAGAAGGCTTTCGACATGGTCCCAAACAAGCGATTACTGTGCAAAGTTAAAGCTCATGGGATTTGCGGTAGTGTGCAGACATGGATTGAGAACTGGTTGGCAAACAGGAAGCAAAGGGTAAGAGTAAATGGGTACTTTTCAGAATGGCAGGCAGTCACTCGTGGTGTACCACAAGGTTCTGTGCTGGGGCCACAGCTGTTTACATTGTACATTAATGATTTAGACGAGGGGATTTAATGTAGTATCTCCAAATTTGCAGATGACGCTACGTTGGGTGGCAGTGTGAGCTGTGAGGAGGATGGTATGAGGCTGCAGAGTGACTTGGATAGGTTTGGTGAGTGAGCAAATGCATGGCAGATGAAGTATAGTGTGGATAAATGTGAGGTTATCCACTTTGGTGGTAAAAACAGAGAGACAGACTATTATCTGAATGGTGACAGATTTGGAAAAGGGGAGGTGCAACGAGACCTGGGTGTCATGGTACATCAGTCATTGAAGGTTGGCATGCAGGTACAGCAGGCGGTTAAGAAAGCCAATGGCATGTTGACCTTCATAGCGAGTGGATTTGGGTGCAGGGGCAGGGAGATGTTACTACAGTTGTACACCTGAGGCCACGCCTCGAGTATTCTGTACAGTTTTGGTCACCCAACATGAGGAACGATATTCATGCTATTGACGGAATGCAGATAAGTTTCACCATACTAATTCCCAGGATGGCCGGACTGACATATCAAGAAATACTGGATCAACTGGGCTTGTATTCACTGGAGTTCAGAAGAATGACAGGGGATCCCATAGAAACGTTTAAAATTCTGACGTGTTTGGACAGGTTAGATGCAGGAAGAATGTTCCCAATCTTGTGGAATTCTGGAACCAGGGGTCACAGTCTAAGAATAAGGGGTACGCCATTTTGGACCGAGATGAGGAGAAACTTCTTCACCCAGAGAGTGGTGAACCTGTGAAATTCTATACCTCAGAAAGTTGTTGAGGCCAATGCACTAAATATAGTCAAAAGGTGTTAGTTGTAGTCCGTACTACTAGGGGGATCAAGGGGTATGGCGAGAAAGCAGGAATGGGGTACTGAAGTTACATGTTAAGCCATGAACACATTGAATGGCAGTGCAGGCTCGAAGGGCCGAATGGCCTGCTCCTGCACCTATTTTCTTGTTTCTGTGTTACTATTAATAAATTCAACAGGGAATACAAGGCATCTTGACACCGACGCACAAAATGAGGCTTTCGGATAGAATCTTGGTCAAATTCTTAATTTTAAGGAGTCTCTTAAAGGAGGAGGAAAGTTAGAAAGGAATGGATGTTTAGGGAGAGCAGGCAGAGCTTTTTGGGGCCCAGGCAGCTGAAGTAGGAGGTGAGTTCGTGAGATGGAGAGGTTTAGGAAGCGAATCCCAGAACTTGTAGCCCAGGCAGATGTCGGCGGATAGTTCGCGAGGTGGAAAGTTTTTGGGAGGGAGTCCCAGAGCTTGGGACCCAGGCAGCTGAAGGAGGAGGAGATTTCGCGAGGTGGAGACCTTCAGGGAGGGAATCCCAGAACTTGCAGCCCAGCAAGATGTAGGCGTAGAGTTTGCGATGTGGAGAGGTTTAGGGAGGGAGTCCCAGAGCTTGGGACCCAGGCATCAGAAAGCCCGTCTGCCTTTGGTGGAGCAGCTAAAATCGGAAGTCTGCAGCTAAATATTACATTTCTGGTCTGGAAACACTGGGGGGACCCGCCTCTGGGCTGCGCTCAGTTGTTCTGATTACAGAGTAATTGTATAATTGAGGTAACCAGATATATCACCGCGCCCTTCAACTGCTCTCTGAACTTGGACTTGGTCACCCTGTAAATAAATGGGTTTGTGCAGCAACATAACTTCCACAGCATAATTCCTGCTTGTGCAGAGATATACAAAGAACCATTGGTTTCATAGCCACCTGCTTCTGTAATAATATAATATAAGACATCAACAACATATACCAGCCACAGCAGTATGAAGCTGCCGGATATGGTGAAGAGTAAAATCATAGACTTCCTCCTGCTCTGCATCTCTGGGTCACTGCTATTCTCTCCCTTACTCTCACCCCTCAGTCCTTTACGGACTCGGCTGGCCACTAAAATGTGCGTTGAGCGACAAAATTAAACCGAATGGGAGCAGTGGGTTTAAAACTCTATCAAATCAAATAAATCCCCACCATCCTGGCTCAGTAGAATAGGTTGGGATTGGGACACATAACCATGGCACATTGTCGATTCCCATCGCGGCTGTAAGTGTAAAGTAGTTGGGGACGTTTTTTAAACAGAGTAGAATGCCGTTGTTGCCAGAAACACAGCCGCAGATTTCCCGATGCAATATTTGGTTCTGAGCTTCGGGCAAGAAATGGCCACAAAACGATCAAAGGTGAAAGTGACAGAAAATTCTGTCGGCGCATTGGAGAGGACAGCGATCACACTAAACACAGGGTTAATATGCAGAAAACAGATTGGGAAATAATACCAATTGAGCTGCCTCAGTGTGACCTCAGTGGTGATAGCCAGTAGATCCGTCGCTGCCATGGCCACCAGGTAGCGAGTGGTGCAGCTTAACAATCCGCACTTTCCCCGGGACAGGATCACAATCGCCACTAAATTCACTGTAATAAAGAGAAGAGAAAATAGACTGTAAGTTACTGAACAAACATACTCGGTGCCTGAGTGCAGGCAGTAAGGGCTGGATTGTAAAACAGAAAGCTTTGGGTTTGGGTTCGGATCATTCCTGCTGAGTCCTGTCTCCGTTTCCTTCGATGGACTGGAAGTCCGAATATCAATCTGTCTGAATTCCAGCGTGTGCTACCCATCAGGGACAAAGGGCGTACACTGAGTATTTCAGTCTTCCCTACATCCTGTCCTCCGTCTATCCTGTCTGAAATTCCACTCCTACCCTTCCTTACACACACCGCCAACATAACCCACCATGTAAATATCCAGACCCTTGTACATCTTGTCTGAAACTATGTTCCAACCCCTTCCTCATGCCCAGCGCCTACATAAGCAACCGTTGTTAATATCCATGCCTCAATATTTGAGCAAATTCAAAATACTGCAATAAATATAACTGAAAAGTAACAATGCTGAAAATAGTCAGCAGATCAGGCAGCATCTTTGGAGAGAAAAACAGAGTTAACTTTTCATGTCGATAAGATTTGTTCAGAAATGGAAGATATCGGAGATGAACAGCATTAATGCGATGATAGAGACAGAGAACAGTGGGGTAGGATGATGAGAGGTAAACGGGAAAGTCTGTGATTGGCTTTTGGGCAAGATTTATTCAACGACAAATGTGATGAAGGTGCAAAGCTAATGAGGCAATTAAAGGAATAGACGTTGGCCCCATAGTTGATGTCACAGTCTCAGGATAATGGGTAAGCCATTTAGGACCGAGATGAGGAGAATCATCTTCAGCCATAGAGTGGTGAACCTGTGGAATTCTCTACCACAAAAGTTGTTGAGGCCAATTCACTAAATATATTCAAAACGGTGTTAGATGTTGTCCTTACTACTAGCGGGATCAAGGGGTATGGCGAGAAAGCAGGAATGGGGTACTGAAGTTGCATGTTCAGCCATGAACTCATTGAATGGCGGTGCAGGATCGAAGGGCCGAATGGCCTACTCGTACACCTATTTTCTTTGTTTCTATGTTTCTTAATGTTTGCAGCAGATCTGCGAGAGAGTGCAGCATAACAAATGTGCAGAGAAATGTGGGTAGACCACACTGTGTGGCCCAGCCGTACCTGCATCAGGGATCCCCTCCAGCCCAAGTCCCAGCCCACATCTTGTCCACCCCCAGTTGTGTAGACTAGCCCGGGCGGCCAATGCCATGAATCCACAGAAGCAGCCCATAACTGCTCCACCCCCAGAGGTTAGAGTGCAGCAGTCCTCCATCAGCAGCAATTGTCGTCCGAGAAAGTGGAAGCGGAGGTTATGAACTGCAGTTTTGAAACTCAGTGTTGACTCCGATACTTATCAGAATGCCGAATCGAAAACCTTGGTGCTGTTCCTCATTGTGTTTAATGGAGAAACAAGTTCGGAGACTGAGAATAGAGTAGGAGCTGGAGCATATTGTAGGCAGTTGCGAAAAGTGTACGAAGATAAAAACCGGTGTTGGAGGGTGAGAAGAGTGAAGAATGCCAAGGACTGAGTAACAGCATAGGGGGCCAGGAACATTAAAGATGGCCGAAAGCTGATGAGAAGTGGAAGACGCCAAGAACAGATGAACAATGTTGGCAGCAGAGAAGAGAGGAAAAATGTAGGAGGCCGAGTACAGCGGAACAGAGCAGGAGGCCAATTACAGTGAAATCGGCCGAGAACAGACGAACAGTGTTGGAGGCCAATAACAGTGAAGGAGGCCGAGAACAGAGGAACAGAGTAGGAGGCCAATAACAGTGAAGGAGGCCGAGAACAGAGGAACAGAGTCGGAGGACAATTACAGTGAAGGTGGCCGAGGACAGAGGCACTATGTCGGAGACCAATTACAGTGAAGGATGCCGAGGACAGAGGAACAGTGTAGGAGGCCAATAACAGTGAAGGAGGTCGAGAACAGAGGAACAGAGTAGGAGGCCATTTACAGTGCTGGTGGCCGAGAAATGAGGAACAGAGTAGGAGGCCAATTAAGGTGAAGGAGGCCGAAAACAGAGCTACTGTTTCTGAGGGCAATAACTGAAGGAGGCCGAGAACAGAGTAGGAGGCCAATTAAGTTGAAGGAGGTCGAGAACAGAGGAACAGTGAAGGAGGCCAATTACATTGAAGGAGGCCGAGAACATCGGGAATATGGAGGAGACCACTTACAGTGAACGAGGCCGAGAACAGTTGAAGAGTGTAGGAGGCCAAGAACGGTGAAGAAGGGCGAGAACATAGGAACAGTGTAGGAAACCAGTACGTTGTATGGCGCCGAGAACTGATGAACAGTGCATGAGGATAGAATGGTGCATGAGGCTGAGAAAGGAGGAACAGTGCATGAGGCCGAGAACCGTGCAGAAGGCTAGGAACAGAGTAAAAGCAAAGGACACCTATAACGGAGGAACAGCGTCGGAATTTGAGAACAGATAAACAGTGTAGCAGACAGCGAGCAGCAACTCAGTGAAGGAGGCCGAGAACAGAGACACAAACCTGAGTGCGGGATGTAAAATTAAATTAGCAAATGAGCTGAAGCTCAGTGTGACGCTGGTGGATTGAACAGAGTAGGAGGCCATTTACAGTGCTGGTGGCCGAGAAATGAGGAACAGAGTAGGAGGCCAATTAAGGTGAAGGAGGCCGAAAACAGAGCTACTGTTTCTGAGGGCAATAACTGAAGGAGGCCGAGAACAGAGAATCAGCAAAGCAATCACGCAATCTGCGTTTAGTCCTCCCCAGTGTACAGGAAACTGCATCCTGATCAGCCAATACAGGAAACCAAATTGATTGAAGTAAAAGTCTATCACTGTTTCATGTGGAAGCAATATTTGGGTCCATGGCTGTTGGGACGGAAAGAGGGGCAAGGCACGTATTGCATTTCCTGTGCTTGCAAAGCGAGTTGCTGGGGAAGGGGCGGATGTGTTGGGAGTGATTGAATAGTGGACAAGTGTATCGCGGGTGCAAGGGAGCGCAGGGGAAGATAGGTTTGGTACTGGTCTTAGCTGGCTGTGGCGAAAGAGTTAGAGGACAATTGGTTGGATGTGAAGGTGAGGTCAAGTTGAAAGCATGTACGGTTCTTGCTGAAAAGGTGATGGCAGAAATGCAGGATTGACAGCGTCGCGGGCACTGTCCACCACAGAGGAGGTGAGTCCTTGGAATAGAAGAATGAAGTCTTTTCAGATGCATAGAAACATAGAAACATAGAAAATAGGTGTAGGAGGAGGCCATTCGGCCCTTCGAGCTCTGCACCTCCATTCAATGAGTTTATGGCTGAACATGCAACTTCAGTATCCCGTTCCTGCTTTCTCGCCAGACCCCTTGATCCCCCTCGTAGGATCTAACTTATTTTTCAATATATTTATTGAATTGGCCTCAACAACTTTCTGTGGTAGAGCATTCCAAAGGTTCACCACTCTCTGGGTGAAGACGTTTCTCCTCATCAAGCTCCTAAATGGCTCTCCCCTTATCCTAATACTGTAACCCCTGGCTCTGGACTTCCCCAATATTGGAAACATTCTTCCTGCATCAAACCTGTATAAACCCGTCAGAATTCTAAACATTTCGATGAGATCCCCTCGCATTCTTCTGAAATCCAGTGAATACAAGCCCAGTTGATGCAGTATTTCTTGATATGTCAGCCACGCCATCCGGGGAATCAGTCTGGTGAACCTTCGCTGCACTCCCTCAATAACAAGAATGTCCTTCCTCCAGTTAGGAGACCAAAACTGTGCACAATACTCCAGGTGTGGCCCGGTACAACTCGAGTAACTCCGCCCTGCCCCTGTCGACAAATCCGCTCGCTATGAAGGCCAACATGCCATTTGCTTTCTTAACCGTCTGCTGTACCTGCAGGCCAACCTTCAATGATTGATGTGCCATGACACCCAGGTCTCTTTGCACCTCCACTTTTCCGAATCTGTCACTGTTCAGATAATAGTCTGTCTCTTGTTTTTCCCGCCAAAGTGGATAACCTCACATTTATCAAATTATACTTCATCTGCCATGCATTTGGCCACTCACATAACCCACCCAAATCACTCTGCAGCCCCATAGCATCCTCCTCGCAGCTCACACTGGCACCCAACTTAGTGTCATCCGCAAGTTTGATACTACATTTAATCCCCTCGCCTAATCATTCATGTACCATGTAAACAGCTGTGACCCCAGCACAGAACATAGCGGTACCCCACTAGTCACTGCCTGCCATTCTGAAAAGCATCCATTAACTCCTATTCTTTGCTTCCTGTCTGCAAACCAGTCCTCAATCCATGTCAGCACAGTACCCACAATCCCATGTGCTTTAACTTTTACATCTTTAAAATTGAAGGCAGAACAACTTGGAAGAACTACAGATCAGTTCACATAATGGCGGTGCTGTGAAAGATAATGGAATACTTCACAAATAATATAAAAAACAACGAGAAACACAAAGATAATCACAGAATCATAGAATCATTGAAGTTTACAGCACGGAAGAAGGTCATGTATGCCCATCGTATCGAGCCGGCCAACAAAAGGTTATCCAGCCTAATCCTACATTCCAGCTCTGCTTAAGGCAGTTCAAGTGCACATCCAAATATTTTTCAATCAGTTTTGGGTTTCTGCCTCGCCCTTCCTTTTAGGCAGCGTGTTACAGTCCCCCACAACCCTCTGCAGTGAAGAAGTTTGCCCTTAAATCCCACAACTCTTTCTTCAAAATACTTTGAATGTATATTCACCTGGTTGCTCACCCCTCGGTTAAGGGAAATAAGCCTATATCTAGGCCCCTCATTGAGCTTCCCCCTTTGTTTCAAGGAAAAGGAACCCAGCCTATCCTATATGTCCTCATAGCTAAGATTCTCCACTCCCAGAAACATCCTCGTAAATCTCCACTGTGCCCTCTCCAGTGCAATCACGTCCTTCCTTTAATGTGGTGACCACAACTGCACACAGATCTCCAGCTGTGGTCAAACCAAAGCGTTATACAGTTCAAGAATAACCCATCTGCTATTGTATTCTATGCCTCGGCTAATAAAGGCTAGCATTCCGTATGCCTTCTTAATCACCTGATCCAATTGGTCTGCTACCTTCAGGGATCTGTGGACATCCACTTCCAGGTCCCTTTTTTCCTCGACACTTCTCAATGTGCCACCATTTAATGTTTATTCCATTTTTTGTTAGTTCTCCCCAAATGCATTAACTCACACTTCTTCGGATTAAATTGCATTTGCCACTACTCTTCCCACCCGACCAGTTGATTGATATCTTCCTGTCGTCCGCATATATTCCAAAAGCAAAGGTCATGCTTGACCAGTCTTCTTGAAATCTTTGAATATGGATCAGAAACAGTAGATGAGGGTAAGGCACTGGAGGCAATATGGATTGATTCATAAATATTCCTTCGATAAGATACCACATGGCAGAGTCATGACTAATCACACAGCAAGTGGAGTAAGACGACAACAACAGAATGGTTAGTGAGCTGCCTACACAAATAGAAAAAGGGAGTTAGGGAAAAAGGCATTTACTCAGATTAGCATAACGCGAGAAGTGTTGTTTCACAAGGAGAGGAGCTGATAACTGTGTTGCTCAACATTTACATAAACGATATTGAATCGAGCAGGAAAAACACAAATTCAAAATTTGCAGGTTTATACAGAGGAAGAATGCAGTTTGAGGCGCTGCATTTCGGTAGGAAGAAATATTGCTTGCTAAATTAGAGCCTGGAAGGGGTAGAGGGGCAATGATTTTCAGAGGCATAATTTCAAAAATCATTTCCTGCAGCAAAGCACGTGAACAAGGCCATCGAAATGCAAACAAAGCTCTGGGATTCGTTGCTAGAGGAATTTAATCAAAAACAAAGAGATTATTATACAATTGCATATAACCATGACTATATCATAATTAGCGCAATGTATTCAACTCTGGCCTCCATATTACCAATCCGATATAGAGACACTGGTGAATGTGCAAATCGTGTAAAAACATGATAACACAACTTAGATTATCATCATCATTCAAGGTTGCACAGGCTGGGCTGTTTTATTTACAAAGGATAAGGCTGAGGGCTGGCCTGAAAGAGGCGTTTAACATTATGAAATGCGAACATAAGGTAAATATTTGCACTGATGACTTCAGCCCAACAATGTCGATAATCGATGTAAAATGTTCAAGAACAAATCAGTTAAGTAATTGATGAGAAATGTATTGACTTTGGGAAGGGTGAGAATGTGGAACTTACGACAAGTTGGAGTACTTGAAGTGATGAGCAGGTAATGGGGAGTGATACCAGTACACAGGGCCATTTAATGCTCTGTGAGGCCTAAGGCTAAAAGGAGCGAAGGCCCTATATTAATACTATATATTGCATACAATTCATAAAATCATCAAACAAATATAATTGACTATTTATCCAAATTTAACAACTGGCACAAATTAACGTTATGTACATTAAAAAATCAGCATACAATTCAAACAGAGAATAGTTTCATCCTCGATTTAAACAGTGATACAAACGGTAATTGGCAGAAAGACTGGTAAGATCCTGGTCTTGACTGTGGCAAACAAAGTGCAAAAATCAAAGCCATGTACATTAAAAATAACAGCACAAACAGTATACCGTTGAAGCAGAGATTGGATTCTTCCTTGCTTCAACTGCGATATCAAACAGCAAATTCTCTGAATACGTCTCTTAAACCAAAGACTGGTTTCTTCCTGTACATTTGTCCTATGAACAGCATATGTAACGCTCCAGGTAATTTTTGGGAGGGATTTTTAACTCATTCTGATTGTCACTTAATTTTATATACACCAACAGCAGTAACGACATTATATTTTGTACATCTGAAGTTAGAACTTGCATTTATATATGACATTGCTTAACCAACCTTGTGTCAAAGATTTACAGTTACTTATATAAAAATTAGGGCCGCACATCGATGGCCTAAAAAATATGAGGGACGAAGGCCTCATTGGCCTTTGCAAGTACATGGGGTAGAATGCAATAGAGGTTTATGCTGATAGGGTTACATGAAGAGTGGTGGGAAGAGGCAAATATGCAGCTTAAACGCCGGCATTAATTAATTAGAAGAATGGCCTGTTTTGCACTGAAATTTCGATGGACTTATTCGTATTTATGTACAAACTAACAACAGTCATCAATTATATCACAGCATTGCAGATATTCAAATGGTTTATTTAATGAACCATTGCACTATTTATTTCATTATTATCAATTTAATAATGTTATTATTTACTGGCCCCGGACGGACCATGTATTATGAAAACCCGATGTGTGTGTTTTTCAGTTATACGTAACTGTCCTCTCTTTGCTTAGGGCATCATTATCTGGGCGGAGACATGAATCATAATTAGTAAGCGGTTCGTTAAACTTTAAACTGTTCCAGCAGTGGAATAGTCAATAACATCAGCCCAATATTCATTCTGTGCAATAGCAGGATCACTAAATTCAGCACACATGAACCCACAGATTCTCAGGACCGTGTGGGGGGGGGGGGGTAGAACATTAATCAGCACCAAAAATGTAAAGTGTTGGCACTAACTATGCTTAAATGAAGAATAATTCAACATACAGTGTATTTGAATTATGTAACGTTGCTGTGATGCTCTGTAAATGTCAGTAGATAGTTAACATGTGCTTCTATTGGTTGAGTTCAATAGGAAAGAGAGCAATACCAATGCACGTATTCTCAACCATCTTCAACATTCTCATTTGACATCGACAACATTCATAAAATACACATACCGCTCTTTTGCATGCAGAGATCAGTCACCTAAAGCAATAACTGAAAGGTAGAAGCAAATTACTTCACACCAGAAAGTGGGCCACACTCAGTACATCCAGCAGAGAAAGATGAGAGGGGATCGCATAGAAACATAAAATTATGAAGCGATTGGACAGGTTAGATGTGAGAAGAATGTTCCCGATGTTGCGGAAGTCCAGAAACAGTGGAGACAGTCTTAGGATTAGGGGAGGGCATTTAAGATTGAGCTGAGGAGAAAACTCTTCAATCGGAGAGTTGTTAACTTGTGCAATTCGCTGCCACAGAGAGTGGTTGATGTCAGTTCATTGGATATATTCAAGAGGGAGTTAGATATGGCCCTTACGTCTAAGGGGATCAAGGGATATGGAGAGCACGCAGGAAAGGGGTACCGAGGGAATGATCCGCCATGATCTTATCGAATGGTGGTAAAGGCTCGAAGGGCCGAATGGCCTACTCCTGCACCTATTTTCTATGTTGCTGTACTCACAGTAATACATGATCACTGGGCTATGATGTTCAACACAGGTTAGTAATCAGCACTCAGTTCATCCGACAATGACACACTCTCCCATAAATATATGGTCACTGGGATATGGCGTTCCACACAAGTTGGCGACCCACACTCAGTAAATTCCACATTGAACTACACTCCTATAAATACATGGTCACGGTATGTTTTACAGACGGGCTTGAGACCCTCACACAGTACAGCTGTGTCGGGACAGACACGGCCATTCCTACCTACTATCAGAGAGATGGGTACACTGAGGACTGATTCAAAATTACACGACATTCCACTAAGGGCAACAACTTGATAGTTACACAAGCCTGTAGTTACAAACATGAATTTATATTCAGCTGAGTCAATGGAATCAAATCGCAGAGGATATTGAGAATGTTTGACGCAACAGAATGAATTCACGGAGCTTGTGTCTTTAAAATCGTGACCACTAAACTAACGTGTAATATTACCAGTCATATATCGAAATCAGAGACCAACTCAGACACAGATTTACACAACTTCAATGGTTATATTCACTTACCATAAACACCAATAACGGCAACGATTACATAGTATATTTTCTTCGCACTGTAAAGTGTTTGATGCAATTTGTTTGTGAAGCGATGTGACCCTTTGTGCTGCAGGCAATCTGCAGGAATTATATTCTGAGATGATACATTCCCAGCGCCTTAAATTTATACCCTGCGGTATCTCCATGGTGACACTGAGGTTGCAATATCGCTCAAGATAGTTATTTTAACAATTTGAACAAACAGATTACGACAAACAGATAGGTCTCTGTTGTCATGGAATATATTCAGAGCAGTGATTGAAATTTAAAACCCCAAAGACTGCACAATTCTGATCCAATTAATTAAACGTTATAAATCGTCATCTGCATTCTGCCAGCAATGTGGTTGTTGTATAAAACACAATCAGGCCCATCTTTACATCGTATATGTTTTCAGTACAGTATTTCAATCTGCTGTGGCCGTTCAGTAATTCCAATCCCAATGTTAGAGTGGCCGGTCAGACCTGTTGTATTCGACTCGAGGATGCAGCTGCCCTCCTTAACTCTGGCCGTTCAGACAAACAATTAAAGAGATTAATTTATGTCAATCGTCCTCAAACGAATAAAGACACTCAAATAATAGAGCCCCTCAACCTAATACATCCCCTCCAACTAATACAGCCGATCACACTAATGCAACGCCTCTAAACAATACCGCCACCCAAACTCGTACAGCACCTCACACTAACACAGCCCATCATGCTCATATATTGCCTCTTACTCAAAGAGTAATCTAAAACTGATCCAGCACCTCAAACTCACACAGCATGTTCTACTCATACGGTACATCAAACTGATATTTCCAGTTGGCAAACAGTAGCAATTGGAGTGCCGGAGTGATTGGTGCTGGGACCTCATATACTTACAATGATTTGGATTCAAGGACCGACTGTAACGTATCCAAGTTTGTTGATCTTCCAAAAATGGGTGCGACAGCAAAGAAATCTTGAAACGGATAGAGAGAGGCTAAGTGATTGGGAAAACATTGGCACATAGAGAATAATGTGGGAAAAAGTTGAGATTTTCCACTTTGGCAGAAAAAATAGAAAAGCAAATTATAATTTAATTGGAGAAAAAGTGCAGAGTGCTGCAGTACAGAGACACCTGTGAGCCGCTGTGCATGAAGCACAGAAAGTTAATATGCATAGAGAGCAAATAAGCAGGAAGGCAAATGGAATGTTGGCCTTTACTGCAAGGGGGATGGACTAAACAGCAGCGATGTCCTTTTACAACTGTACAGGGCATTGTGCAGGCCACACTAATGTACTGAGTACTGTTTTGGTCTCTGTTGGTGGGAAGAATATAATTGCATTGGAGGCTATTTCGAGACGGTTGATTCCGCAGATGGGGGGGATTAATTTATCAAGTTAAGTTGAGTAGGTTGGGCGTATGCTCACTGGAGCACTGAATAATGAATGTTGATCTTATCGAAACATGTGAAATAATGAGGCTCTCGACAGAGTGGATGCAGAGAGGATATTTCAACTCATAGCGGAAATAAATAGTTGGGTACATCGTCTCAGAATAACGTCGACTGATTAAAACTGAGATGAGGACGAATTCATTCACTCCAAGGGTTGCATAGCTGCGGAATACTCTGCCGCAGAGAGCTGTGGATGCTGGGCCATTGATTATATTTAACGCGGAGATAGACAGATTTTTCATGCGATATGCGAATGAGGAGTTATGGGTAAGCGGAAAGGTAAGTGCAGCTCACTCCTTTTTCAGAACTGCCACGATCTTATTAATTGGCGGAGCAGACTCGAGAGGCCAAGTGGCCCAGTCATGATTCTATCTCTTTTGTTGTTATGTTCTTGAATCTAATACAGCCATTCAACTAATAAAGAACCTTAAATTAATACAGTCCCGATACACTAGCATATACACTCAAACTAAAACTGAACCTCAAACTGATAGAGAACGTCAAACTAGTACAGATCGTCAAACTAACAGAGATGCAAAAACTAATACAGATCCTCAAACTAATACAGAAAGATAAACTAATAGAGAACCTGAATTTAATACAAATCCTCAAACCAATAGTGAACCAGAAAGTGATGGAGAACCTCAAAATAACACAGACCCACAAATTAATAGAGAACATAGAAACATAGAATCATTCAGAATTTTAGACAGCAGAAGGAGGGCATTTCGGCTCATCGTGTCCGCGCTGACGTCAATTATAAGAACTTACGAAATAGTTGTCAGAGTCGGCCATACTGCCCCTCGAGCCTGCTCCGTCATTTAATAGGATTATGGCTGGAGACCAGGCACAGTCACAATTATAAACACTCACACACACTCACGCACACTCACACGAACTCACACATATACTCACACACTCACACACACACAGACACACACACACTCAAGTTCACACTCAAGCTCACATCTATCACACAAACCATCACAGACACATTCACAGTCTCGCGCCGTCTTGCACACGCTCTCACACACTCTCACACATACATGCATATTCCCGCTCACACAAACATTCACACAAACAGTTACACTCACACACACACTCACACACGCTCTCTCACACACACTCACACTTCCACAGACTCACATGCACACAGTCACACACACACAGGCACGTACACTCACGCAATCACACTCACACACACACGCATACATTCTCACACACAAACACTCACACACACACAGTCACACTCACACACACACTCACACACGCTCTCCCACACACTCTCACGCAACCTCACACACGCACAATTTCACACACTCTCACACACACTCGCACAAAAACTCTCACTCTGACACACACTCTCACAGACACAATCACACATACTCTCACACACCCTCACACACACAGATTCTCACACACTCTCACACACATTTATACACACATTCTCACACACTCTCACACACTCACATGCACTCAGTCACACACACACATGCACGCACACTCACGCAATCACACTCACACACGCACGCATACATTCTGACACACAAACACTCACACACACACAGTCACACTCACACAGTCACACTCACATAAGCTCTCTCACACACTCACACACTCACACACTCACACACACACTGATATTCGCACAATGACACTCACACACGGACACACGCACAAACACACACACACAGAAACACACACACACTGACACTCACACACACAGACACTCACACACACTCACATTCACAGATACACTGATGCATACACTGACACAGACACACTCCGAACTACACTAACACACTTATACTCACATATAAACACTCTCTCATGGGCATTGATTTTTGAAAGAGTTGCAGCCCGGTTGTGTTACTTTTGACGGCGTCCCTTACTGGCAGTGGCTTCCATGTGTAATGAGGTTTCCTCTGGAGTGGACTGAACGAGACCCTCTCCCCAGCGGACCGACCGAGATCGTCTCCCCAGGGGACCGACAAGAACTTCCCAAGGGGACTGATCGAGACCCTCTACCAAGGGGACTGAATGAGACCCTCTCCAGAGTGGATTGTCCGAGTCCCCTTCCCCAGGGGACATACCAAGTCCCCCTGCACAGGGAACCGACTGGAAACCTCTCCAAATGAGACTGACACAGACCCCTGACCAGGGGACTGAATGAGACCTCGTCGGCAGAGGACTGACCGGGACCCATCCCCAGCGGACAGACGGAGACCCGAACCAGAATTTGGACGCAAGGGGTTCACTTGAGTTTTATGTGTTTATTACCTGGCGTTTAATTCTGTCTCTGGGCCCTTGTTTTGTTTTCTCGGGTTAACATGTTGCAGATTGGATAGTCTGGATTTTCTTCTCATTGGAACAGAGGAGTTTGAGAGGAGACCTCATTGAAACATCGACACATAGAATTTACGTGCAGGAGCAGATCATTTGGCCCTTCAAACCTGCACCGCCATTCAATAAGGTCATAACTGATCATTCAACTTCAGAACCCCTTTCCTGCTTCTCTCCATACCCATTAATGCAGTTAACTGTAAGGGCCATATCTAAGTCCCTTTTCAATATATCTAACGAATTGGCCTCAGCAACATTCTGCGATCGTGAATTCCACACGTTAGACACTCTCAGAGTGAAGAAGTTTCTCCTCATCTTGGTCCTAAATTGCTTAATCCTTATTCTTCAACTGTGGACCCTGGTTCTGGAACTCGCCAGCAACGGGAACATTCTTCCTGCCTTTAACATCTGCAATACCGTCAGAATTGTCTATGTTTCTATGAGACCCCCTCTCATTCTTTTAAACAAAGTGGATACAAGCCCAGTTGATCCAGTCAGTCCAGCAATCCCAGGAACCGCCTTGTGAAGCTTCGCTTTACTACCTCAATAGCAAGAACGTCCTTCCTCAGATTAGCAGACCAGAGCTGAACACAATATTCCAGCCGTGGCCTCGCCAATGGTCTGTACAACTGCAGTAAACCTCCCTGCTTTATGCTGCAATCCTCTAGCTGTGAATGCCAACATGCCATTTGCTTTCTTCACTGCCTGCTCTATCTGTATGCAAAACTATGTGTACAGGTGTACAAAATATTGAGCGGCCTGTACATAGTGAGATTAAGGGCCAATTTCCATTGATGGAGTGACTGGTAAGCTGGAGCATAGTTTAAAGGTGGTTATTGAAAAGTTTAGAGGGGTTTTACGAGGTGTTTCTTTATGATCAGTATTGCGCGTATCTAGAACTCACGGTCTGAAAGCGCGATGGATGCAGATATCCTCACCGTATTTAAGACATGGTTGGATGGGAACTTAAAGTGCCGTAACCTGCAGGTTTACCGACGTGGAGCTGGTTCGTGCGATTAGACTGGATATCATCTTGTTGG
Organism: Pristiophorus japonicus; assembly: GCF_044704955.1. Classification (NCBI taxonomy): domain Eukaryota; kingdom Metazoa; phylum Chordata; class Chondrichthyes; family Pristiophoridae; genus Pristiophorus; species Pristiophorus japonicus. Next base: position 1,647,328 of record NW_027254395.1, on the reverse strand, counting down.
CCCGTTAAAGTACGATGGTAAGTACTGCAGATAATGGAATACGGCCAAGGCCATCTTCTGGACTAGTTTCGATCGCCTGCATTGGTTCGAGACGAATTTTCCTAGACTTCTTTCCACTAAATTGTCCTGGAGGTTTAAATCTGATTATTCCTCTACCAGTCGATCACATGACTCGAGTTGGTGTGGAGAGCAGAATGTTTCAGTGTAAGGGTGTAAGGCGTGTCACAGTTGTGTGGGCGGACTGGTTGGGCAGTGTGCTCCATGCCTTTCCGCCATTGTTCATTCTTCGCAGCTGCATAGATAACATTTAGGGCCACTGACCGAGGGCCGAGTAGATATTTGACGGGCAGCGCAGATACGATGGGCCGAACTGGCCTGCTTTTGCACTGTAAATTTCCAGGTATCTAAGTTTCTATTCGATTGCGGCCCTTGTGTTTTAAAGAGGTTAACGCCGGGCGTTAAACTGCTCGGCTGGCAATGTAAAAACACAAGTTAACTCGCTGTCTGCTGAACAGGACCTGAGAGGAGAGTATGGATGGAAAGGTGAACGCATGGATGAAGAGTACAATGTAATGCACCTGTTTTGGAGTGAGGCGAGATTCTGGAGGTGACATGGAGGCAACTTGAGGGGGTTTGATGGAGTAATTTGCGAGATAATATATCAAGTGGTAGGATGGTGGGTAACCAAAGGAAACAGGTTTGCAACAATTGGCAAAGCAACCAGAGCAGAGATGAGGAGGATTTGTTTTATGCATTGTGTTGTTCTGCTCTGTACACTTGTTAAGAAATAGCTTGCAGGGCTACAGGGAGAGCGAGGCAGTGATTGGTCCCTCAACCAAGCAGAGAGTGGATGGACCGAATGGCCTATATGATTCTCTGAATTGTTGCAGGTTTATGGGGCTATTTCCCGGTAATCTGTGGGATGGTATTTTTAGAGTCGCAGCTCTGCTCTTCTGTTCCCACTCAATCTCACCATCGTGTGTAAATTGCTTTTCCATCCTTCGACTAGGGCCCACAGGCGGACAGTTCATGTCGATAGGTCATTTGGAGAAGGAACCTTTATTTAATATATTCAAACTATGAAGCCAGTTGTGATAAAAATAACAAGCAGATCAGCCTCGAGCTGCAGTATGAGGTAGAGTTTTATTAAAACAACACCGGGACAAGAACTACTTGCATGTATATAGCGGCTTTATTGTATTGAAACGTTCCAAGTTAAATCTGACACTGAGCCACGTAAAAAGATGTTCGGACAGATTATCATAAGTTCAGTGAAAATGGGAGTTTTTAGTCGCGTTTGAACGAGCAGGAGCTAGGTGGAGTAACGAAGAGATTTCAGTCGGGAATTCAGAGTTTAGGACCTTGGCAGCTGAAGTCATGGGCGCCAATGTGATGAACATCGAGAGCGCCCAACAGCTTACAGCAGTGAAGAGATCGCGGGCGGTTGTCGGGGCACTTCTTGCAACGTCTGACTCCTCACTGGGAGTGACACACACTGTACACAGCGACACTTGTTACACAGTCTGAATCCTCACTGGGAGAGACACACACTATAGACAGAGACACTTGTTACACAGTCTGAACTCGACGTTGCATTATTTTGGCATGGATAACGCCAACTTATCGTAATTTTCTAACGCTGAAATGACGTGTAACGCCCATATGTCGTCCATTTTGCCCCAAAATATAAAGTAACGACCATTTTTTTGGAAATAGACGACCGAGCGTTAATATCCGCATGTGTGTCTTCCTTCGTGAAGACAGAACCAAAGTATTTGTTCAATTGGTCTGGCATTTCTATGTTTCCCATTATAAATTCACCCGATTCTGACTGCAAGGGACCTAGGTTTGTCTTCACTAATCTTTTTCTCTTCACATATCTATAGAAAATTTTGCAGTCAGTTTTTATATTCCCAGCAAGCTTCCTCTCATATTCTATTTTCCCCTTACTAATTAAACCCTTTGTCCCCCTCTGCTGAATTCTGAACTTCTCCGAGTCCTGAGGTTTGCTGCGTTTTCTGGCCAATTTATATGCCTTTTCCTTGCATTTAACACTATCTCTAATTTCCCTTGTTAGCCACTGTTGAGACACCTTCCCCGTTTTATTTTTCCTGCAGACAGGGATGAACAATTGTTGAAGTGCATCCATGTGATCTTCAAATGTTTCCCATTGCCTATCCACCGTCAACCCTTTAAGTATCATTCGCCAGTAAATTCCAGCTAATTCACGTCTGATACCATCGAAATTACCTTTCGTTAAGTTCAGAACCCTAGTCTCTGAATTAACTGTGTCACGCTCCATCTTAATAAAGAATACTACCATATTATATTCACTCTTTCCCAAGGGGCCTCGCACAACATGATTGCTAATTAGACCTTTCTCATTACACATCACCCAGTCGAGTTTGGCCAACACTCAAGTTGGTTCCTCCACATGTTGGTCGAGAAAACCATCACGCACATGTGATCATCCAGGCTACATGAACCGTTCAGGCGTTCACACATGGCACAGTATTTGCACTCTATGGGATTGAGCTTCCACACCATGCTTCTATTTATTTGGCTATGAACTAAACTAGGAGCTTCAACTATTTGACTGTGATATAAACTTAAAACTAGTGGACAAAAATACTCCCGCGCTACTCAACAATCAGCTGTTTTCCTTGAGCTGACGTCATTATGACAACACGCTTTAGAGTTTTGTATTCGATCGAATGTGAATGGTTCATGTTGGCTAGTTTTCTGCATTAGAGATGGTGAGTTTGCGCACTTTTGCTGTTTAATGCAGAAAGTGCGACGCTTCCAAACTAAAAGAGCTTGTTTTGTCTTCAGTTCATGGATTAAATTTATCATAAAACTGTTATGACGACATTAAGTTCATGACATATAAATAAGTCAACTATACAATTCTTTATAAGAGTTTGGAAAAACATTTCGGTGTTTTGTCATAGAATCATCGAACCATAGAAGTTTTGAGCATGGACGGAGAACATTTCGGCCCATCGTGTCCATGCCGGCCACCAAGAAGCTATCCAGCCTAATCCCACTTTCCAGCTCTAGGTCCATATCCCTGCAGGTTATGGGAGTTCAAGTGCACATCCACGTATTTTGATATCTTGTGAGGAGTTCTGCCTTTAGCATGCTTTCAGCCAGTGTGCTGCAGCCACCAACAACACTCTGCGTAAAAGAGTTTCCCCTCAAATTCCCTCTGAACCTTCTATCAAATATATTAAATTTATCCCTTGGTAGTTGACGCCTTATCGATGAGAAATATGACGTTTCTATCCATTAAATCGAGGCCCATCATAATGTTATACACCTCAATGCTGTCTCCCTTAATCTCGTCTGTTCCAATGAACATAAATCCAGCCTATCCAATCTGTCCTGATTACTTAAATTCTTCATTTCCGCAAATATCATCCTAATGCTCCGCTGTGCCCTCTCAGGGCACTTATGTATTTCTTGTAATGTAGTTACTTCAATTGCACACAGTAATCCAGCTGTGGCCAAACCAGTGTTTTATCCCATTGAAGCATAATCCCCCTGCTCTTGTATTCTGTGCCTCGGGCAACATCGGCAAACATTCCGGATGCCGTCTTAACCACCGTATCTAACTGGCGTGCTACTTTCAGGCATCTGTGGACATGCCCTCCAGCTCCATTTCCTCCTCTGCACTTCCCAGTATCCTACCATTTCATGTGTATTACATTTCCTTATTAGCCCTCGCGAAATGCAATGCCTCACACACCTCAGGAAAAATTCCATTTGTCACTATGCTGCTAAACATGCTCTCAACTGAATAATGTACGTCGAGAGGCACCGCTAAGTTTGTGGTGGTGGCCCTCGAAATCGTGGTCGAGGATCCACGATACCGATGCGGGCCCATTGCTCTGAAAAATGTCTTGGTTGTCATGTATGTTTATTCAAAATGGATTGAAAGTGTAATATTTTCTGTAAGCAAGTCCACCGCCACCATCGAAAGCCGATAAGCCATCTTTGCAACACACGGCCGACCTGATGTATTAGACAGCGACGATGGGCCATGTTTCACCAGTGCTGAATTCAACGAATTCATGAGTCTCAATGGGATCAAGCACGTCTGATCTGCCTCATTCAAGCCCGCATCCAAAGGCCAGAGAGAATAGGAAGTTCAGACCGTCAAGCAAAGCTTGAAACGCGTGTCGCAAGGCTCCCTGAAGACCGGACCATCCCGAGTTCTGTGCAGCTACCGCACCAGAACCCTGTCGCTCACCTGTGTTCCCCCAGCAGATCTGCTCCCGAAAAGGGCGCTCGAAACTAGGTCCTCCCTTGTGTACCCTGATGCCTGATCTCCATGATCAAGTAGAGGGCCGGTGGGACCAAAAAAAGTATGTATCATGATCGCGCAAATTTGTCACGCGATATTGGAGTCCATGATCCTGTGTTTGTAGTCAATTATGGACATGGTGCAAACGGCTCGCTGTCACGGTCATAGCCAAAGAAGGGAGTCTGGTTTTCCAGATCAATTAGCCATTGGACTAACGTGCAGAAAACATTTGGACCAAATCGAATTTCGGTTCGCTAACAGCTCCGAGCAACCCGAAGAGGACAGCACATACATTGACACGCCAACTAAACGCAAAAGCTTCTATAGATATGTTAAGAGAAAAAGATTAGTGAAGCCAAACGTAGGTCCCTTGTCGTCAGAATCAGATAAATTTAAGATGGGGAACAAAGAAATGGCAGACCAGTTGAAAAAATACTTTGGTTCTGTTTTCAGGAAGGAAGACACAAATAACCTTCCGGAAATATTGGGGACAGAGATTCGAGTGAGAAGGAGGAACTGAATGAAATCCATATTAGTCAGGACATTGTATTGGGGAAATTGACGGGATTGAAGGCCAATAATGCCCTGCGGCCTGATAGTTTGTGTCCCAGAGTATTTAATGAAGTGGCCCGAGAAATATAGGATGGATTGGAGATCATTTTCCAACAGGCTCTCGACTCTGGATCACATCGTATGGACAGGAGGGTAACTAATGTAACACCACTTTTTTTTTAAAGTAGAGAGAGAGAAAACGGGGAATTACAGACCCGTTAGCCTGACATCAGTCGTGGGGAAAATTTTGCCATCAATTACTAAAGTTGAAATAGCAGCGTTTTTGGACAGCAGTGACAGATCTGTCCAAGTCAGCATGGATGTATGAAAGGGAAATCATGCTTAATAAATCTTCTGGAATTTTTTGAGGATATACCTATTTGAGCAGACAAGGGGAGAACCAGTGGATGTGGTCTTTTTGGAATTTCAAAAGGCTTTTGACAAGGTACCATACAAGAGATTTGTGTGCAAAATTCAAGCACATTATATTGGGAGTATTGCTGTGGATAGATAACTGGTTAGTAGACAGGAAGCAAAGAGTTCGGATTAACGGATCATTTTTAGAATGGCAGGGAGTGACTAGTGGGGTGCAGCAGGGCTCAGTGCTGGGACACGAGCAATTGCAATAAACATCAATGATGCAGATGAAGGAATTGAGAGTAATATCTCCAAATTTGCAGATGACACGAAGCTGAGTGGCGGTGTGAGCTGTAAGTTGGATGGTAAGAGGCTACTTGGTGATTTGGACAGGTAAGGTGAGTGGGCAAATGCACGGCAGATGCAGAGTAATGTGGAAAAATATGAGGTTATCCACTTTGGTGGCAAAAACATGAAGGCAGATTATTAGCTGAATGGCGGCAGATTAGGCAAATAGAAAGTGCACCGATAGCTAGTTACCATGCGACATCAATCATTGAAGGATGGCATGCAGGTGCAGCAGGAGGTGAAGCAGGCAAATGGCATGTTGGCTATTCATAGCCAGGGGATTTGAGTAAAGGAGCAGGGATGTCTTACTCCAGTTATACAGGGTCACGGTAAGTCCTCACTTGGAATATTGTGTTCAGTTTTGGTGGCCTAATCTGAGGAAGGAAGGAATTGATATTTAGAGAGTGCAGCGACGGTTCACCACACTGATTCCCGGGATGGCAGTTCTGACATATTCGGAGAGACTGGATCGACTGGTCCTGTATTCACTTGAGCTGAGTAGAGTGAGAGAGGATCTCATAGAAACATACAAAATTCTTACGGGATTGGACTGATTAGATGCAGGAAGAATGAACCCGATGTTGGGGGAGTCCAGAACCAGAGGTCACAGTCTGAGGATAATTTGTAAGCCAGTTAGGACCGAGATGAGGAGAAACTTATTAATTCAGAGAGTTGTTAACCTTTGGAGTTCACCACCGCAGAGATTTATTGAGGGCAGTCCGTTAGATATATTCAAGAATGAATTAGATTTGGCCCTTATGGGAAAAGGGGTCAAGAGGTTTGGAGAGATAGCAGGAAAGGGGTACTAATTGAAAATTTAGCCATGAACTTATTGAATGGTGGTGCAGGCACGAAGGGCCGAATAGCCCCACTCATGCACTTATTTTCTATGTTTGTATCCATCTATAAATCCACGTCTTTCTTTTATAAAATCTATGGAGCACTAGATCCAAGGCAAATACATCCTTCCAAAGACAAGGAAAGGCGAAATCTGATTCATGGGATGTTTCTTACTATTTAAGATGATGATTTCCAGCATGCGTTTGAAAGGTTCCACACAATGGAATGTTGCAAAAAAAAACAACACTGAGGCAATGTGTGAACATGGGCAGGGAATTGAGAGGAGGGATACTGGCGATGTTCCCCAATTGGCAGACTGAATGGTCGTGTCCAGCAGTGATCTGTATGAGTGCCTCAGAATTTCATTGTAAATAAAATGACTTCGAAGAAGGAATAGTGAATCATATTACCATGGTTACACTAAGTTGGTGGCAAACAAAGTAATGAGAAAGGAAGCAGATGATTTCAAATGAACAATGATTTTGTGGGCAAAACTAAACGCGTCTAATTCACAAGTTTGGGAGTGGATGCGGAAAATCGGGAGTTTAATGACATATTGATAACTTTTTCAATTAAATATATGTTTTGAGTATTTTCGGTCAGAGAAACGTATGTGAAAGACATGCTTTGCAGCAAGTGGGATGGAGCATTTCAGCTTGCCGCTGAACACTTCTCTGTGGGCGCTGACGTAAGCAAAGGTTTCTGTCGTGTAACGGTTATCACTTTAGCATCACACGCAAAAGATGCCCGGTTCAAGCAAGGGCAGAAATATTAATTTAAACAATACATTTGCTGTGAATTACAATATAACATAAGTGACCCCTGGTTCCTTGTCGAATGAGCAATGACCATTAATAACAGTCTCCTCAAATACAGAGTGTGTATCAGATAGGGGATAAAAATTAATCAATAATTTAATTTTCCCAAATTATTAAAGTGTAGTTATTCATGTATCCACTGTCCCTCAGTAACTATGTTAGCATCTATTTGCTAAACAAAGCTATTGGCAAATCAATAGTGATTAATCTCACCGACCCCCCCCACCCCGCCCACACCCCACACACTCACAGCATAATTTATTGCATGTCATTATTATAAAAGATTGTGAATTTAGTGTGTTGCTTTCCGAATCCTGGCTCCCTCTGTGTACGCCGAACAACCAAATGACCAGGAAACAAATTAAAGAGTTTATCAAAATTTACGACATTTCTTACGTTTTTTCTTGTCGTTTTTGAGCTCTTTGTTCTTTTTAGCTCATAATTCCGCATATTATCGTGAGGAAAATCAACAAAATACAATGTCTCCCAGCCGCGCCTCGGCTAAGACCGGCAGATCGAAGCATCTCTTCCCCAGTTCCAGAGCTCAGAGGGTTAAATTCCATCCCTGGGATGCACGTTAGCGGATCCGGGCCCTACATACCCATACACCGTGCTCAGGCTCCGGAAAGTCCAGGGGGGAGAAAATCCCGCTCACGGGGCCGTCCAGCAGCACGGAATAACCGCCCATACTGAAAGGTTCTACATATGCAAGTGATACGTTGCAATTATCGCCCTTTTCAGACAAGATGGCCGAGCGGTCTAAGGCGCTGCGTTTTAATCAGTCTTCTCTGGAGGCGTGTGGACGATTCCACTTTTGACATTCATTAGATTTAATTGGATGCAGCCGTTTCTCTTATTGGTTCTCCATTGTGAGATCACCACTTGCTGATTGGTTCCCTTGGAGGAAATATCACACTTTGAAATTTCTCTTCAATTTTAAAATGCCATTGCTCAGCTGAACTTTGTACATTGTGAGATGATTCATTGGCCTTCTGAAGTCAGAATGAATACATAGCTCAGACAAGCGAAGTCCCTCCTTACCCAGCGCAAGCGCCTCCCTCCCGCAGTCGTCGAGGTCCCTTACCGAATTGCAAATTCATTCTTCCTCAGCCTAAGTCTCTGGGCCAAGCGCAAGTGCATCTTAAGCACCCCACCACCACCACAAACGACCCCCAACCCCGCCCCACACACCCGCACGCCGATAGATATGCACAGTTTAATTTGTACCAAGTGTTGTGACCTCTGGATTACTTCCACTCCAACTATGTTGGGTTGGGTATAAAGGGGGTTGGAAGAACATGGTTTTCATACCCCGAGTTTCCAGTGTCCCCACTCCAAAACCATGCTCTCTGGCCACAAAATAATCTTGCTCTCTCTCTCCCCGCAAAATCTCTCTCAATCTCTCTCCCCCTGTTCCGCCAACAACCATGCTCTATCGATCCCCCCTACGTGAAGCTCGCTCTTCAACCGACCCCCAACAACCAGGCTCTCTCTCCACCCCCCGACCCCCCAACAAACATCATCATCATCATAGACAGTCTCTTTAAATTGAGCAAGACTTGCTTGAACTCAAAAGTGAGTTCTTAGGTTACTGGACAGTATAATACGAGAATAATAGTCTCTGTCTCAGGTGCGATAGGATGGGTGTGGAATCTGGTTTGCAAAGCGTTCCTTCCACTGCTTGTGTTTGTTTATTGCATGCTCTCGATGACGTGACTCGATATACACAGCGCCCTCCCGAATGCTCTTCCTCCACTTCGGGGAGTCCTTGGCCAGGGATTCGCATCTGCCTGTGGCGATGATGCATTTTATCAAGGAGGCTTTGAGGGTGTCTTTGAACGTTTCCTCTGCCCACCAGGGGCTCCATTGCCTTGTTGTTGATCAGAGTAGAGCGCATGCTTTGGGAGTCTTGTGTCAGACGTGCGAACAACGTTGCCCACCCAATTGAGCTGGTCAAGAATGGTCAGTGCGTCGATGCTGGTGATGTTGGCCTTAACGAGGACACTAATGTTGGTACGTCTGTCCTTCCAGGTGATTTGCACAATCTCGCGGAGATATCGCTGGTCTTATTTCTGCAGTGATTTGAGGTGTCTGCGATATATGGTCCACGTCGCTGAGCCAGACAGGAGGGCGGGTAACACTAAAGATCTGTAGACCATATGCTTATTGCAAGAGTTGAGTACCTGATCTTCGAACACTGCATTGACGCACTGGAGTTGGTGTTGACCCTCATCGTCGATGTCTGCCCTTGATGATAATAGGCTCCCGAGGTATGGAAAGTGGTCCAATTTGTGCAAGGCCATGCCGTGAATTTTGATGACTGTGCGATAGTACTGTGCTGCGGGGGTGATTTTGGTGGTTGACACTTGTCGTCCGGTAGTATAGTGCAAGGCCCAAGCTTTCGTATGTCTCGTTGAAGATGTAGACTATGACATTGAGTTCAGACACTTAATGTGCGAAGACACAAGCTTGGTGCACTGACTGTAACTCGCCAACAGAGAATGGGACAGTCTTGAATCTGGCCTGCAAGCGACGAATGTTGAACAGATTCCCACTGGTGAAATAGGTTACATCAATTCCAGAAGGTAGCTTGTTGAGTGTGAGGTGGAACACTGCAGTGATTAAGATCAAGAAAAGGGATGGCGCGATGATGCAGCCCTGCTTGACCCCGGTCCGGATATGGATTGTGGCTGTGGTGGATCCGTTGTTCAGTATCACGGCATGTATGTCGTCGTGGAGGGAGCAGATGATGGTGACAAACATTTGGGGGCAGTCGAAACGGAAGAGGACGATCCAAAGTCCATTGTGGTTAAGAGTGTGAACTGCCTTTGTAAAGTAAAAAAAAAAACACATGTACAATGGTTGGTGCTGATCATGAATTTCTCTTGCAATTGTCATGCTGCAAATATCTTGTCTGTTTTACCCAGCAGTGGATGGAATCTGCTCTGGGAGCTGCTCCACAGCCAGAGGGAGAAGGCCGTTGAGGAGGACTTTAGCGAAGATCTTGCCAGTGGCTGATAACAGCGAGATTTCTCAGTATTTGCAGCTGCCCACTTGTCCCCCTTTTTCTCTCCCCACCCAACAACCAGGATCTCTCTCTCCCCCACTATCCCCCAACAACCAGACTCGTTCTCCCTCACCCGCCCATCAGAGAGGCTCTCCCCCATCAACAACCAGCCTCTCACCACTCATTCAACAACGATGCTCTCTCTCTCATCCACCAGAAAAGAGTATCACTCTCTCATCCCCCCAACAGGGCTCCATCTCCATTAACTGCCCCACCTGCCCGACAACAAGGTTCTGTCACACGAGAACATCAAGGCTCAATGTGCTCCGCATCCCCCCCAAATACAGGCTCTCTCTCACACCCCCACCAGCCAGGCCCTCTCTCCAACCCGCTCAACAACCAGGCTCTCTCTCCACACTCACTCCCCCACAAGAATCAGGCTTCCCTTCCTCCTGTCCGAACAACCAGGCCCTTCCCACGCAACATCCAGGTTCTCACTAATTTCCCCCCGCCACTTTCATCTAGCCTCTCTCACACACACCCGACAGCCAGGCTTTCTCTCCATCCACCCCGCCAAGCAACTAGTGTCTATCTCCGCCCACCGCCCCCGCAACAACAAACAGGCTACCACCCACGAACAGAGTTCCACCCTTAAACAAAAACCAGGCTCTCGACCACGACCCTGCTGCAACCAAGCTATGTCTCCCCCGGACTCCAACAACCAGGTGCTATCTTCCTACCCCGCCTCCAACAACCAGACTCGCTCCACACACACCCTCAAAAACAAACCAGGCTAATCCCGCGATGCCCCAAAAATCAGACTTCTCTATCTCCATTCTCCAACCAACCCTGCAGTTCTGTTCGCCTCATCGCAGGAAGAATGTGATTGCACTCGTGAGCGTGCAGAGGAGATTTACTCGGATGCTGCCTGGAATGGAAAAATTTAGTTTTGAGGACATATTGGATAGGCTCGCTTTGTTCTCTTTGGAACAGAGAAGTTTGACGGGATACCTCATTGATGTTTACACAATATAGAGGGACGTGGACATAGTGGATAATAATGCCAATTTCCATTGGTGGAGAGATCTATTACGAAGTGGCATAGATTTAATGTGGTGATGGAAGGTTGAGAGGGGATTTTAGTGGGGCTTCTTTCCGGAGAGGCTTGAACATATCTGAAAATCACTGCCTCGAAGAGTGGTGGTGCAGAATGCCTCACCACTTTTAAGAGATGGTTCGATGCACACTGAACATGCCGTAACATGCAGGGTTAGTGACCGAGAGTTGGTAATTGGGTTAAGAACATAAGAAGATAATAATTGGGAACAGGTGGCGGCCATCTAGCCCCTCGAGCTTGCTCCGCCATTCAACAAGATCTTGGCTGATCTTGCCTTGGACTCAATTTCACTTACCCGCCTGCTCCCCGTAACCCTTAATTCCCTTATTGGTTAAAAATCTATCTATCTGTGATTTGAATACATTCAATGAGCTAGCCTCAACTGCTTCCTTGTGCAGAGAATTACACAGGTTCACAACCCGCTGTAAGAAGAAATTCCTTCTCAACTCGGTTTGAAATTGGCTCCCCCGTATTTTGAGGCTGTGGTCCCTAGTTCTTGTCTCCCCGACCAGTGGGTACAACCTCTATCTTGTCTATCTGTTTCATTACTTTACATTTTTCTGCAAGATCACCACTCATCCTTCTGAACTCCAACGAGTAAAGACCCAGTCTACTCAATCTATCATCATAAGGTAACCCCCTCATCTCCGGAATCAGCCTAGTGAATCGGCTCTGTACCCATTCCAAAGCTAGTGTATCCTTCCAAAAGTAAGGTGATCAAAACTGCACGCAGTACTTCAGGTGCGGCCTCACGAATACTCTGTACAGTTGCAGCAGCACCTCCCTGCTTTTATACTCCATCTCTCTCGCAATGACGGCCAACATTCCATTCGCCTTCCTGATTACCTGATGCACCTGCAAACTAGCTTTTTGGGATACATGCACAAGGACCCCCAGGTCCCTCTGCACGGCAGTATGTTGTAATTTCTCCCCATTCAAATAATATTACATTTTGCTGGTTTTTTTTCAAGGTGGATCACCTCACATTTTCTGACATTGTATTCCATCTGCCAAACCTCAGCCCATTCGCTTAACCTATCTAAATCTCTTTGCAGCCTCTCCGTGTCCTCTGCACAACACGCTTTCCCACTAATGTTTGTGCCATCTGCAATTTTTGTTACACTACACTCTATCCCCTCTTCCACTTCATCTATGTATATTGTGAACATTTGTGGTCGCACCACCGATCCCTGTGGCATACCACTAACCACCGATTTCCAACCCGAAAATAACCCATTTATCCCGACTCTCTGCTTTCTGTCAGCCAGCAAATTATTTATCCATGCTAATACATTTCCTCTGACTCCGCCTAACTTTATCTTCTGCAGTAACCTTTTGTGTGGCACCTTATCGAATGCCTTTTTGAAATCTAAATTAAACCAATCCATCGGTTACGCCTCTATCCACCATGCTCGTTATATACTCAAAGAATTCCAGTAAATTAGTTAAACATGATTTCCCCTTCATTAATCCATGTTGCGTCTGCTTGATTGCACTATTCCAATCTAGATGTCTCGCTATTTCTTCGTGAATGATAACTTCAAGCATTTTCCCCACTACAGATGTTAAACTAACTGGCATATAGTTATCTGCCTTTTGCCTGCCCCCTTTTTCAACAGAGGCGTTACTTTTGCTGCTTTCCAATCCACTGGTACCTTCTCAGAATCCAGAGAATGTTGGTAGATTATAACGAATGCATCTGCTATAACTTCCACCATCTCTTTTAATTCCCTGAGTTTCATTTCATCAGGACCAGGGGACTTGTCTACGTTGAGTCCCATTAGCTTATCCAGCACTACCCCCCTAGTGATCGTGATTATTTCAATGTCTTCCCTTCCCACATTCCCGTGACCAGCAACTTTTGGCATGGTTTTTGAGTCTTCCACTTTGAAAACCGAAGCAAAATAATTTTTTAAGTTCTCATCCATTTCCACATTTCCCATTATTAAATCCCCCTTCTCATCTTCGAAGGTACCAACATTTACTTTAGTCACGCTTTTCTGTTTTATGTATCGGTAAAAGCTTTTACTATCTGTTTTTATGTTTTGCGCAAGTTACTTTCGTAATCTATCTTTCCTTTCTTTATTGCTTTCTTAGTCATTCGTTGCTGTTGTTTAAAATGTTCCCAATCTTCTAGTTTTCCACGAACCTTGGCCACCTTATTGGTTTTAAATTTGATACTCTCCTTTAATCCTTGGTTATCCACAGCTGATAGTCCCTTCTCTTACCACCCTTCTTTTTCATTGGAATATATTTTTGTTGAGCACTATGAAAGAGGTCCTTAAAAGTCCTCCAGAGTTCCTCCATTGTGCCACCGTTTAGTCTGTGTTTCCAGTCGACTTTAGCCAACTCTGCCCTCATGCCACTCTAATCCCCCTTTCTTAAGCATAGTACACTCGTTTGAGACACTAATTCCTCACCCTCAATCTGTATTACAAATTCAACCATACGGTGATCACTTATTCCGAGAGGATCATTTTCTCAGAGATCGTTTATTATTCCTGTCTCATTACACAGGAAAAGATACAAGATCGCTTGCTACCATGTAGGTTCTGTAACATACTGTTCTAAGAAACAATCCCGGATGCATTCTATGGATTCCTCCTCAAGGCTACCCCGTGAGATTTGATTTGACCAATCGATATGTAGGTAAAAATCCCCATGATTACTGCCGTTCCTTTTTCACATTCCTCCATTATTCCTTTGATTACCGCCCGCCGTATCGTGAAGTTATTATTTGGGGGCCTATAAACAACGCCCACCATTGACTTTTTCCTCTTACTATCTCCAATCTCCACACACAATGATTTAACATTTTGTTCATTAGAGCCAATATCATCTCTCACAACGGCCCTGATATCATCCTTTATTAACAGAGCTACCTCACCTCCTTTTCTTTCTTGTCCATCTTTCCTAGTTGTCAGATACCCCTCTATGTTTAATTCCCAGTCTTGGCATCCCTGCAACCACGTTTCTGTAATGGCCACCAAATCATACACAATTGTAAAGATTTGTGCCGTCAACTCATTTACTTTATTTCGAATGCTGCATTGCGTTTAGGTAGAGTGAATTAATACTAGTTTTTAAAACATGATTTTTAGTTTTGACCCCTCTTGCAGCCCCTTTATATTCATACATATTGTCCCTTTCTATCACCTTATGGTTTGCACTTTCCCCAGTGCTACTCTGCTCTGTCGCCTCCTCCCTTTTGCATTCTATCTTGGGCTCCTATTCATCTAAGCTCTCACCCGCTCTAACTAGCTCAGAGCCCTCTCCTGTGTTCCGAATACTCCTTGTACTGAGGCACCGAGCTTTCATGCTTGCCTTTTTATTACACTTTGACCCTTTAGAATTATGTTGTACAGTGGCCCTTTCTTTTTTTTGCCTTGCGTTTCTACGCCCTCTACTTTTACTCATCATCTTTCTGTCCTTTGCTTCTGTCTCCATTTTGTTTCCCTCTGTCTTCCTGCATTGGATCCCATCCCCCTACCTTATTAGTTTAACTCCTCCCCAGCAGCACGAGCAAACACCAGGACATTGGTTCTTGTCCTGCCCAGCTGCAGACCGTCCGATTTGTACTGGTCTCACCTCTCTCAGAACCGGTTCCAATGCCCCAGGAATTTGAATCCCTCCCTGCTGCACCACTGCTCAAGCCATGTATTCATCTGAGCCATCCTGCGAATCCTACTCTGACTAGCACGTGGGACTTGTAGCAATCCCGAGATTTCTACTTTTGAGGTCCTACGTTTTAAATTCAGCTCCTTGCTCCTTAAATTGATCTTGTAGGACCTCATCACTTTTTTCACCTTTCTCGTTGGTACCAATGTGCACCACGACAACTGGCTGTCCACCCTCCCTTTTCAGAAATCCCTGCACCCACTCCAGGTCATCCTTGACCCTTGCACCAGGGAGGCAACCTATCAACCTGGAGTCTCGTTTGCGCCCGCAGAAATGCCTTCTATTCCCCTTACAATCGAATCCCCTATCACTATCGCTCTCTCACTCTTTTTCCTGTCCTCCTGTGCAGCAGATCCAGCCACGGTGCGATGAACTTGGCTGCTGCTGCCCTCCTCTGACGAGGCATCCGCCTCAACAGTACTCAGAGCAGTGTATCTGTTTTGCAGGGGGATGACCGCAGGGGACCCATGCACCACCTTCCTTGCACTGCTCTTCCTGATGGGCTTCCATTCCCTCTCTGGCTGTGGATCCTTCACCTGCGGTAAGACCAACTCGCTACACGTACTTCTCGCGTCATTCTCAGCATCGTGGATGATCCAGAGTAAATCCACCCTAAGCTACAATTCCGCAACGCGGACCGTCAGGAGCTGGAGGCGGATACACTTTCCGCACAAGTAGTCGTCAGGGACACCGGAAGTGTCCCTGAGTTCCCACATGGTACAGGAGGAGCATATCACGTGACCGAGCTCTCCTTCCTTGACTTCACTCTTAGATACACTTAAATTGGCGACAACAATGCTAAAGTTTACTCACTGTTAAAGAAGCGAAATAAGAAAAGCTTCTCACCAATAACCAGCCAATCACTTACCCCCTTGGCTGTGACGTCACCTTTCTATTTCTTTCCACTTCTTTCTCGCCTCCTCCTCGATGCTGCCCGAACTGCTGAACTCGCGGCCTTTTTATAGGCCTCCGACCCCGGACTGTCGCCTCCTCCTCGACACTGCCCAAACTCCTGACCTCGCGGCCTTTTTAGAGGCCTCCGACCCAGGACTGTCGCCTCCTCCTCGACGCTGCCCGAACTCCTGAACTCGCGGCCTCGATAACCTCTTGTAACCCGGCTGCTATAATGGTAAGTACTGCAGGGAAGCGAATAAGACCAGGATAATCTCCTGGATTGTTTAGATCACCTGGATATGTCGGTGAGTATGTTTCCCGGAAATGGCCTTGTTTCTAACTTGTGTTTGCATCTTCCAGGGATCCCATTTCTCCGGTTAGGGTGGAGTGTAGAATGTTTCAGCTGAAGAGATTTTGCAATTGTGAGGGATGGACTGGTTGTACTGGTGCTCTTTGCATTTCCGCCATTGCTCATACGTTTATAGAGAACTTTGAGGGCAGCTGACTGAGGGCCGCGTGGCTTTTACTTGGCCAGCATGGTGATGCTGGGTCAAAACGGCCTCCTTCTGCGCTTTAAATTTCTATGTTTGTATGTTTCTACAACCAGGCTCGCTCTCTGCCCCCATCCCCAACTACCAGGCACTCTCGCCCTGCAAGAACCATGCTCCCATTTCCTGCACCCCAGAGAGAAGCAGGATCTCTCTAACCGCTCTCCCCCAACAACTAGGCTCTCTCTCCCCGCCTCCCAATAACCAGGCTCACTCTCCCCAACCAACAACAACCTGGCTCTCTTTTCCCCCTGCCCAGCTTTAAGCTTCTCGCTCCACGCCCTCCCTCTAAACAACCAGTCTCTCTCTCGCTCCTCCCCCCCTCACCAACAACCACGTTCTAGCTGTTGAATAAGTACGCAGGGGTTTGAAGTCTTCAGCGAGAAACGGCACAGCGCCATATTCTCAAGGGCAATTGGGGATGGATAACAAGTGCCCAGATTCCATGCACATAGAAACATAGAAATATAGAAAATAGGTGCAGGATTAGTCCTTTCGACCCTTCGAGCCTGCCCACCATTCAATAAGGGCATGACGGAACATTCACCTTAGTACCCCTTTCCTGCTTTCTCTCCATATGCCTTGATACCTTTAGCCGCAAGGGTCATATCTAACTCCCTCTTGAATATATCCAACGAACTGGCATCAACAATTCTCTGCGTTTGGGAATAAACAACTATCTTAATGAAGCAGTTTCTCCTCCTCTCAGTCCTAAATGGCTTTATCCTTATCCTCAGATTGTCTCCCATGTTTCCGGACTTCACCAACATCGGGAACATTCTTCCTGTATCTAACCTGTCCTGTCCCGTCAGAATTGTATATGTTTTTTATGAGATGCCTTCTCATCCTTCTAAACTCCAGTGAATAAATGCCAAGCCGAACCAATCTCTCCTCATATGTCAGTCCAGCCATCCTGGCAATCAGTCTGGTGAACCTTCGCTGCACTCGCACAATAGCAAGCATGTTTTTCCTCATATTAGGAAACCAAAACTGAACACAATATTCCAGGTGAGGCCTCACCAAGGCCCTGTACAACTGCAGAAATGCCTCCCTACTTCTATACTCAAATCCCTAGCTTTGAAGGCCAACATAGCATTTGCCTTCTTCACCTCCTGCTGTACCTGCATGCCAGCTTTCAATGAGTGATGTACAATGATACCCAGGTCTCGTTGCACCACCCCTTTTCCTAAGCTGCCGCCATTCTGATAATATTTTGCCTTCGTTCTTTTGCCCCCAAATTGGATAGCCTCACTTTTATGCACATTATCCTGCATCTGCCATGCATTTGCCCACTCAGCTGACCTGTCCAAGTCACTCTGCAGCCGCTTAGCTTCTTCAGCGCAGCTCATACCGCCACCCAGTTTAGTGTCATCTGCAAATTTTGAAATATTACATTCAATTTCAGCTTCAAAATCATTAGTATATATTGTAAAATCTGGGGTCCCAGCACGTTGCCTTGCAGCACCCCACGAATCACCACCTGCCATTCTGAAAATGACCCGTTTAACCTGAGTCTCTGCTTCCTGTCTGCCAACCAGTTCTCTCTGCACGTCAGTGCATTATCCCCAATAGAATGTGCTTTAATTTTGCACAACAATTTCTCATGTGGGACCTGGTCAAAAACCTTTTGAAAGTCCAAATGCACCACATCCACTGGTTTTCCCTTGCCCATTCTACAAGTTACATCCTCATAAAATGCGTAAAGATTTGTCTTGCAAGATTTCCCTTTCATAAATCTGTGTTGACTTGGACCAATCCTGTCACTTCTTTCCAAATGCGCTGTATTTCATCGTCAATAATTGATTCCAACATTTCCCCCACAACAGATGTTCGTCTTACCAGTCCATTCTTAATCGTTTTCTCTCTCTCTCTCCTTTTTTAAAAAGTGGTTTTACATTCGCTACCATCCAGTCCATAGGAATTGATCCAGAATCGATAGATCGTTGGAAAATGATCAGCAATGCATCCACTGTTTCTATGGCCACGTCCTTATGTTCTCTGCGATGCAGATTATCAGACACCGAGGATTTATTGGCCTTCGATCCTTCAATTTCCCTAAAACAATTTGCCGCCAATAAATATATCATTCAGTTCATTCTTCTCACTAGACCGTCGGTCCCCTAATCCGAAAGATTATTTGTGTCTTCCTTCGTGAAAACAACGCGAAAATATTTAGTCAACTGGTTTGCCAATTCTTTGTGCGCCATTATAAATCAGAGTGATGTGAAAAGAAATGAGTTCGTAGTTTAAAAAAAAGGATGTCAGAACCGGGATTTGAATCCACACTTACAAAGGAGATCGCTTGACCAACCTGACTATTGAATTACTCTGTTTAAACTTATTGTTTCAGAACGGCTTAGTCCAGACGCTTTTCAATGCTGCTGGAAGGCTGTGTGACCAACATAACATTTCCCCGGGGTTTTCCTGCGCCTGTGTTTGGTGTATGGGGAGGTTGCCATGAAACTTGGTATCTTGCATCCCAGGGATGGAGAATAACCCTCTGAGCTCTGTAAATGGAAAAGAGCAAAAGATTAATGAGTTTTTTCCAGTTTTGAAATGTGGCTTAATTCTACTGTTATAAGCGTTACTTAGCTGAATGAAAGAAATGCTAAAATGGTCACTGGGTACGGTCAAATGTTCAACAACTGAACCTTAATAGTTTGTGAAACTGCACTCATGGAGGAAGTTTTGTCGTCTATCTGATTTTACACAGTCTGTATTTCATGAGACGGGTTTAACATGTTCATTGCTAATGCAACATAGCTCAACAGCAAAGAAACATTTTCAGCGAGCAGCTGAAATGCTGCTTCCCACTTCTGCAAAAAATTGCTTTGACAAACATTTCTCTGACTGGAGCTGCATAAAAAAAAAATGCTCCTTTCCAAGTCATTAAACTCACAATTTCCGCGAACATTCACAAGCAACTTAATCGGAGGCCTCAGAATGTTCAACAAAAAATAATCGCACAATGGAAACTTCGAATCCACGACCTTGAAATTAAGAATCGCATGTTCTACCGACTGAGCTAGCCAGGCTTGCATAAACTGAACCTTGATGTCCCTGATTACAACTAGGCGCCCTTTGGCTCCGCCACAGGGGATTTACTTGTTCTTCAGAGCATGACCCAGTTTCAACTGAATTCCAAGGTGTGCAAGGAAATCAACCATTAAAAGCCCTTTCACTAACCATAAGAAATCAGGCAATTTCCTTATCGCAGAGTGATTTTATTCCTTGTCAGTACCTCATGTCTATTTCCAGCTCTTTCCCCATTCAGCCTATCTATCTGGCTCTGTTCAATTTGACCATGGAGAAAAAATGAGCCAGACTTTCGAGCAAGCCTGTGGTTATTGTGAAGCAGCAAAGCAAATATCAATTCTGGAAGTATACGAATTTACCCCGATGCAATTTGAACACGGAGCCTTTTGATTTGAAGCCAGATGCGCTACTGATGCGCCACGATGTCGCGTAAATTCGCATGCAAGGAGGTTTCTCAACCACATTTCATTTATCCTGCATTGGTGCAATAAAAGGGCATTAAAATCCCCGCCTACTTCTACCGGGTTTCAGAAAGCATCAGAAGCAGCATTCACCTGTCAGTTACCGTATGACGGCCGCTTTCATCAGACGTTTCCAGCAGACTGCAGAAAATCCATTTAATCGCTGGGAAGGTCGATTAATTATTGGGTTGTTTCCAGCTTTGAAATGCGGCTTAGATCTGCTGGGATTAGTCGATAGCTTTGTTTTGCAGACTAAAACAAATGCTGACATTGTCTCTAGCGGAAGGCAAGTAATTGCTTTTTAGAAAGCCAGAAACATTTCATGATCCAACAAGCTGATTCTATTGTATAACTCATGAAAAAGACTTGTGCTATCATGTGATTCATCGTCATACAGAATCGGGTGTGTATTACAACAAGCTAACATTGCGGGGAAGTTGCAAACTGTCACCTATGCCTCCAGGAGCTTGTCTTCGGCAGAGAGGGCCTACAGCATCATTGAAAAAGTGGCTGAGGATGTCGTGAACAACACGTTGATTGAGTTGAACACACCGCAGTGTAATAGGTACACAGCTAGAAAGGGGATGGGTGACCAACAGGAGAGCAGTGGAAGGGAGGTCGTGCAGGGGTCCCCTGTGGTCATCCCCCTGCAAAGCAGATACACCGCTTTGGGTACTGTTGAGGGGTTTGACTCTTCAGGGGAGAGCAGCTGCAGCCAGGTTCATAGCATCGTGGGTGGCTCTGCTGCACAGGAGTGAAGAAAAAGAGTGGGAGATCTATATAGGTAGGGGATTCTATTGTAAGGGGAGTAGATAAACGTTTCTGCGGCCGCAGTCAGTACTCCAGGATGCTATGTTGCCTCCTTGGTGCTTGGGTGAAGGATGCCTCGGAGCGGCTGCAGGACATTTTGAAGAGGGTGAGAGAACTGCCTCAATATGAGGAGTATTCAGAATAATGTGGACACATTAACTGCACAGATAGCTGTGAACGGATATGATATAATTGGCATTGCGGACTCATGGCTGCAAGTTGACCAAGTCTGGGAACTCAACATCCAGGAGTATTCAAGATTCAGTAAGGATAGACACAAAGTAAAAGGAGGTGGGGTGGTGTTGCTGGTAATAGAGGAAATTACCGCAATTGTAAGGAAGGACATTCGCTTGGATGATGTGGAATCGGTATGGGTTGAGCTACGGAATACCAGATGGCAGAAAACGCTAGTGGGAGTTGTATACAGGCCACCAATCAATAGTCGCGATTTTGCAGACAGCATCCAACCAGAAATTAGGGATGCGTGCGTAAAAGGCACAGCAGTTATCATGGGTGACTTTACTCAATATATAATCCACAAACTCTTAGCAATGCCATGGGGGAGGATTTGCTGGAGTGTAATAGGGAATGTTTTGCAGAACAATTTGTCGAGGAACCAACTAGATGGCTGGCCATCCGAGACTGGGTAATGTGTAAGGAGAAATGAATAATTAGCAATTTTGTTGTGCGAGGCCCCATTGGGAAGAGTGACCATAATATGGTAGAATTCTTTATTAAGATGGAGAATGAAACATTTAATTCTGAAACTAGGGTCCTGAACTTAAGACAAGGTAACTTCGATGGTATGTGATGTGAATTGGCTAGAATAGACTGGCGAATAAATTTCTCCCAGTCCTCAGGTTTGGTGCTTTTTCTTCCCCGTTTATATTCCTCTTCTTTGGATTTAAAACTATGATTATATTTCCTTGTTAGCCATGGTTGAGCCATATTCCAGTTTTATTATTACTCCAGCCATGGATGTACCAATGTTGAAGTTCAGCCAAGTGATGTTTAAATGTTTTCCATTACCTATCAACCGTCAACACATTAAGTATCATTCGCCAGTCTATTCGAGCAGAGGAGGACAAAGGCTTTAGTTAAGAGGCGAGAAATAGAGTATGAGAGGAAGCTTGCTGGGAACATAAATACTGACTTCAAAATCCTCCATAGATATGTGATGAGTAAAACATTGGTAGAGACAAACGTAGGTCCATTACAGTCAGTTGCAGGTGAATTTATAATGGGGAAAAAAGAAATGGCGGCCCAGTTGAACAAGTTCTTCGGTTCTGTCTTTACGAAGGAAGATAAAAAAAAAGTCCCGAAATACTGGGGACAGAGTTTCTATTTCGAAGGACGAACTGAATGAAATCCTTATTAGGCTGGAAATTGTGTTTCGGGAATTGATGGAATTGATGGACGATAAATCCCCGAGGCCTGATAGTCTGCAGCTCAGAGTACTTAAGGAAGTGGCCCGAAAAATAGTGGATGCATTGGTGATCATTTTCCAAAGGTCTATCGGTTCTGCTCAGTTCCTATTGACTGGATGTGAACTAATGTAACACCATTTTTAAGAAAGGAGGAAGAGAGAAAATGGCTCATTATAGACTGGTAAGCCTGAGATCAGTAGTGGGGAAAATGTTGGAATCAATTATTAAAGATGAAATAACAGTGCATGTGGAAAGCAGTGACCAGATCGGTCCAAGTCAGCATGGATTTATCTAAGGGAAGTCAAGCTTGACAAATCTTCTTGCGTTTTTTGCTGATGTAACAGATATAACCAGTGGATGTGGTGTATTTGGGCTTTCAAGAGGCTTTTGACAAGGCCCCACACAAGAGATTGATGTGCAAAATTAAAGCACATCGTATTGGGGGTAATGTACTGACGTGGATAGAGAACTGGTTGTTCGATAGGAATCAAAGATTCTCAATAAACAGGTCCTTTTCAGAATGTCAGGCATTGAATAGTCCGGTGCCGGAGGGCTCAGTTCTGAGAACAAAGCTATTTACAATATACATCAATGATTTAGATGAAGGAATTGAGTGTAATATCTACAAGTTTAAAGATCACACTAAGCTGGGTTGCGGTGTGAGCTGTGAGGAGGACGCTAAGCGGTTGCAGGCTGATTGGACAGGTTAGTTGAGCGGGCAAATGCATGGCGGATGCAATTTAATGTGGATAAATGTGAGGTTATCCAAGTTTGGATGCAAAAACACAAAAGCAGAATATTATCGGAAAGGCGGATGATTCCGAAAAGGGGCAACGAGACCTGGGTGTCATAATACACCCGTCATTGAAAGTTGGCATGCATGTACAGCAGGCGTTGAAGAAGACAAAATGTATGTTGGCCGTCATAGCTAGGGGATTTGAGAATAGTAGCAGGAACGTGTTACTGCAATTGTACAGGGCCATAGTTTTGGTCTCCAAATCTGAGAAAGGACGTTAATGCTATTGAGCGAGTGCAGCGAAGGTTTACCAGACTGATTCCCGGGATGGCAGGACTGACATATGAGGAGAGACTGGATCGACTGTGACGATATTCACTGGTGTTTAGAAGGATGAGAGGGGATCGCATAGAAACATAATAATTCTGATGGGACTGCACAGGTTAGATGCAGGAATAATTTTTACTGGTGTTGGGGAAGTCCAGAACAAGGGGCCACAGTCTTAGGATAACGGGTAAGCCATTTAGGAATGTGATGAGGAGAAACATCTTCACTCAGAGAATTGTGAATCTATGGAATTGCCTACCACAGAGAGTACTTGATGTCAGTTTATTCGATATATTCAAGAGGGAGTTAGATATGGCCCTTGCGGCTAAAGGGATCAAGGGGTATGGAGAGAAAGCAGGAAAGGGGTAATCATGTGAATGTTCAGCCATGAACTTATTGAATAGTGGCGCGGGCTCGAAGGGCCCAATGTGCTACTCCTGCACCTATTTATTATGTGTCTATGTTTCTATGTACAGTGTGTGTCTCTCCCAGTAAGGAGTAAGAATATGTAACATATGTCCCTGTGTACGGTGTGTGTCTCTCCCAGTGAGGATTCACACTCTAACAATTGTACCTGTGATCAAGTGGTGCCTCTCCCAGTGAGGAGTCTGACTCTATCACAATGTCCATGTGAACAGTGTGTGTCTCTCACAGTGAGGAGTCTGACTCTGTAACAAGTGTCCCTTTGTACAGTATGTGTCTCTCCCAGTGAAGAGCCAGACTCTGTCACAAGTGTCACTTTGGACAGTGCGTGTTCCTCCCAGTGAGGTTGCAGACTCAGTAACAAGTGTCCCTCCGACCGTCCGAGATCTCTCCACTCCTATGAGCTGTTGGGCATCCTCGATGTTCAACACATTGGCGCCCATGACATCAGCTGCAAAGGCCCTATACTCTGGAATTAACTACACTTCGTCGTTCCGCCTCGCTCCTCCTCGTCCAATCGCTTCTGAAATCTCCCGCTTTCACTAAGATTATCATAATCTGTCCTAGCATCTCTTTATTGGGCTCAGTATCACATTTTGCCTTGTGACGTTTCATTACATTAAAGCCACTTTATATATTCAAGTTGTTGTTGTCTCGGTGTAGTGTCAATCAAACTCTACTGCTTACTGCAGCTCACGGCTGGTCTCCTCATTATTTTCAGCAAAAATGGCATCATTGTTTGAAGATATTAAATAAAAGTTCCTTCTCTAACTGACTGCATAAACTCGCCCTGTCCGCCTTTGGGCCTTACTCGGGGTTGGATAAGCAATTTGCACACGAAGGTGAGACTGAATGGCAAAAGAAGTGTGCAGCTGGGACTCTCAACATACTGCTTCACAGGTTAATGGGAAATTGCTCTATAAACCTGCAACAAATCGGAGCATCATACAGGACATTCGGTCCATCCTGCCAGTGCCAGAAAGTGCGATCCATTGACTGCCTTTCTCTCCCCGTAGCCCTGCAAACTGATTTTTTTAAGTGTACAGTGCATACCAACGCACTGCATGAAACAACTCCTCCACATCGCTGCACTGGTAGTTTGCCAATTATTGGAAACCTGTCTCCTTTGGTTCCCCACGCTCCTGCTACTGGAAATAGTGTTTCCAAAATTACTCTATCAAACCCAGTAAAATAGCCTCCATGTCCACTCCAAATTGTTGCCTCGCTCTGAAGCACGAGCATTACGTTGAGCTGTCCATCTACGAGTTCACCTTTCCCTCCTTAATTTCCTCCCAGCCCCTGTTCAGCACACAGCGAGTTAAAATGTGTTTGTTGCATTGTGAGCCGGGAAACTGAGAAAGGCCATCACACGCCCGCAGAGGGCAAGCGTCACCTGTCTAAAGCAGCAATGGTGGTACAGAGGGCAACTGTCGACCGCAGAGGTTTAAAAGGAACCGGAGGCATAGAACAGGAGCACGGCGGTGATATTTATGGCGAAGGTCACTGATGTCCTGAAATTGGTGCCAGGCTGCAGATATGGCCTGATGAGCTGCAAGATTCCTGCGATCAGCACTTTGTGGAAACACAGTCTGCAAAGGGAGGTGTTCTTCGAACGTTGAGCTCACTGCGCTTCTCCATGAAAGGGCGGGGTGTGTATGTTCTGGACGACATCTTGAGTCAGACACGTTGTCAATTGGACACATAATTCTATGCATCAGACCTTCTGCCATTTTGACTCTGCAGCATCTACGTAGTTACCAAATCTGGCTTCGTAATGGATGGCCCCATTGAAATAAAAGTATAATGCCGATTGGTTAGAAGAAAATAATTACAGCGCTAAAAGCCACGAAAAAGTTGACACAATCGTACAATGGGTGAAGAAATGTCGTTCAGGTGGTTATTTCACTTGAGTATAACTCCAGAGTCAACCCGAACTCCCAGCGAAGTTGAAGCAGCCTTTTCAATGAAGCGACATGCGAGATGAACATGTGGCGTCCACACCGCTGTGATTTGGTGAGAACAGTTCCACTTTTCAAGAGCGCTGTTCGGGCGAGCAATATTGTGGGAGAGATCTGTTTGAGGTCGGGAAAATGAAGCTGGCCGATGTCCTGGTCTTTGCATTCATCAAATTTGATTTTTACGACAAAGAAAGTGGGCATGAGGTATTATTGAATCTCGATGTAAATAACACATCAAAAGTAACGCAGGGCAATATTATGGGCGTTAATTTCGCACGATCTGATGACGTCGCCCCAAAATTGTGAGCGGACAGTAATATTTTTCGTCACCGTTTCGCACATGGGGATATTAATGCTCGGCGATATATTTCCAAAAAATGGTCATCTGTTTATATTTTGGGGGGGCAATGGGCGACATATGGGCGTTACATGTCATTTCAGTGTTACAATTGACGATAAGTGGGAGTTATGCACGCCAAAATAATGCAACGTCAAGCTCAGACAATGTTACAAGTGTCCCTGTGTATCGTGTGTGGCTCTCCCAGTGAGATTTCAGAATGTGCAACAACTGACCCTGTGTACAGTCTGTGTCACTCCCAGTGAGGAGTCAGACTCTGTAACAAGTGTCCCTGTGTACAATGCGTGTCACTCACAGTGAGGAGTTAGACTCTGTTGCAAATGTCCCTGTGTACAGTGTGTTTCTCCCAGTGGGGAGTCAGACTCTGTAAAAGGTGTCCCTGTGTACAGTGTGTGTCTGTCCCAATGAGGGGTCAGGCTCTGTAAGAAGTGTCCCTAAAACCGTCCGCGATCTCTCCACTGCTTTAAGCTGTTGGGCGTTCTCGATTTTTATCACGTTGGCGCCCATGACTTCAGCTGCCAAGGTCCAAAACTCTGAATTCCCTCTGAAACTTCTTCGTAGCTCCACCTCGCTCCTGCTCGTTCAAACGCGACTTAAACTTCCTGCTTTCACTGAATTTATGATAATCTGTCCTAACATCTTTTTACGTGGCTCAGTGTCAAATTTGGCCTTGTGTTTTTCAATACATTAAAGCCGCTATATAAATGCAAGTTGTTGTTGTCCCGTTGTTGTGTTAATAAATCTCTACCGCTTACTGCAGTTCGAGGCTGATCTCCTTGGTATTTTCATCACAACTGGTTTCATTTTTTGAATATATTAAATAAAGGTTCCTTCTCCAAATGACCTATCGACACGCACTGTCCTGTTAGTCCGACTCTCAGGATGGATAAGCAATTTACACACGATGGTGAGACTGAGTGAGAACTGAAAATACAATCCTACAGGTTACCGGGAAATAGCCCCATAAACTTTCAACAAATCAGAGAATCATACAGTCCATTCGGCCCGTCCTCTTTCTGCTTGATCGAGGGATCCCATCAGAGCCTCGCTCTGCCCGTAGCCCTGCAAACTATTTCTTAACAAGTGTAGAGAGCATAACAACACAATACATAAACCAACTCGTCCTCATCTCAGCTCAGGTTGTTTGCAACCTGCTTCCTTTGGTTCCGCACCCTCCTACCACTCGATATATTATCTCGCAAATTACTCCATAAAACCCCCTCAAATGCCCTCCATGTCCCCTCCAAATTGTCGCCTCACTTGCAAACAGGAGCTTTATATTTTACTCTCCATCCACGCCCCGCCTTTCCAACCTTCCTCTCCTCTCAGCTCCTGTTCAGCAGACAGAGAGTTAACATGTGTTTGTAGCATTGCAGCCGGGCAACTTGAACCCGGCGTTAACCTCTGTAAAACATAAGGGCCGCAATCGAATAGAAACATAGATACCTCGAAACTTGCAGTGCAAAAGGAGGCCAGTTCAGCCCATCGTATCCGCGCTGCCCGTCAAACAGCCACCCGGCCCTCGGTCAGTGGCCCTGAATGTTACATATAAACCTGTGAACAATGAACACTGGCGGAAAGGTAACGAGCACCCTCCCAACCAGTCACCCTACACAACTGCGACACCCCTTACACCGAATGATTCTGCACTCCACCCCAACCGGAGCCATGTGATCTCCAGGGAGAGGCAAAAATATGATAAAAACCCACAGTTAAATTTACCGGAAAGAAGTCAGGGAAAATTCCTGTCGAACCCATCCAGGCGATAGAAACTAGTCTAGGATATCACCGTGGCCGAATTCCATTCCCTGCAGTACTTACCATCCTACCTTCACTGGCCAACAAGTGGATATCCAGCCTAATCTCACTAACCAGCTCCACGTCTGCAACCCTGCAATTCCCATCCAACCATGTCTTAAATACGGTGAGGATTTCTGCATCAACCGCTCTTTCAGACAGTGAGTTCCAGATTCGCTCAACTCTGATCATAAAGAAACAACTCGCAAAACCCCTCTAAACTTTCCAATAACCACCTTAAAACTATGCCCATTCTTACTGGTCACTCCACCAATGGAAATAGGCCCTTACTCTCCACTATGTGCATGCCGGTCAATATTTTGTACACCTGTACACACAGTTTTGCATGCAGATACAGCAGGCAGTGAAGAAGGCAAATGGCATGTTGGCATTAATGGCTCGAGGATTTCAGCATAAAGCAGGGAGGTCTTCCTGCAGTTGTACAGAGCGTTGGTAAGGCCACAGCTGGAATATTGTGTTCAGCTTTGGTCTGCTAATCTGAGGAAGGATGTTCTTGCTATTGAGGTAGTACAGCGAAGCTTCGGAAGGTTGTTTCTGGGATCGCTGGACTGACATACGAGGAGAGACTGGATCAACTGGGCTTGTATCCATTAGCGTTTAGAAGAATGTGAGGAGGTCTGATAGAAACATATAACATTCTGACGGGATTGGACAGGTTAGAGGCAGGAAGAATGTTTCCGTTGCTGAGGAGTTCCAGAACCAGGAGTCACAGTCTAAGAATAAGGGGTAAGCAATTTAGGACCGTGATGAGGAGAAACATCTTCACTCAGAGAGTATTTAACGTGTGGAATTCTCTACTGCAGAATGTTGCTGAGGCCAGTTCGTTAGATATATTAAAAAGGGAGTTAGATATGGCCCTTACGCTCAAAGGCATTAAGGGGTATGGAGAGAAGCAGTAAAGGGGATCTGAAGTTGAATGATCAGCTATGACCTTTTTGAATGGCGCTGCAGGTTCGAAGTGCCGAATGCCCTGCTGCTGCAACTAATTTCTATGTTTCTATGTTTCAATGAGGTCTCCTCTCAACCTCCTCTGTTCCAATGAGAACAAAATCCAGACTATCCAATCTGCAACTTGTTAACCCGAGATAACAAAACAAGGGCCCAGATACAGAATTAAACGCCAGGTAATAAACACAGAAAATTCAAGTGGCCCCCTTGCGTCCAAATTATGGTTAAGGTCTCTGTCAATCCGCTGGGGAGAGGGTCCCGGTCATTCCTTTCTCGACGAGGTCTCGTTCAGTCCCCTGGTCAGGAGTGTGTGTCAGTCTCATGGGGAGAGGTTTCCAATCAGTCCACTGGGCAGGGACTTGGTATGTCCCCTGGGAAGGGAACTCGGCCAATCCACTCAGGAGAGTGTATCAGTAAGTCCCCTGGAGAGAGGGTCTCGATCAGTCCCCTTGGGAGGTTCTTGGCCGATCCGCTGTGGAGAGGATCTCGGGCAGTCCCCTGGGAAGAGGGTCTCATTCAGTCCACTCGAGAGGAAACCGCATTACCAATGTAAGCCACAGCCAGTAAGGGACATCGTCAAAAGTGACACAGCCGGGCTGTAACTCTTTCAAAAATCAATGCTCATGAGAAAGTGTTTATGTGTGAGTATAAATGTGTTAGTGTATGTGGAAGTTTGTCTGTGTCAGTGTGTGCATCAGTTTATCTGTGAATTTGAGTGTGTGTGAGTGTGTGTGAGTGTGTGTGTGTGTGATTGTCAGTGTGTGTGAGTGTGTGTGTGTGTGTTTGTGCGTGTGTCCTTGTGTGAGTGTCAGTGTGCGGGTATCAGTGTGTGTGTGAGTGTGTGAGTGTGTGAGAGAGCTTATGTGAGTGTGACTGTGTGTGTGTGAGTGTTTGTGTGTCGGAATGTATGCGTGTGTGTGTGAGTGTGATTACGTAAGTGTGCGTGCGTGTGTGTTTGTGACTGAGTGTATGCGAGTGTGTTAGAGTGTGTGAGTGTGTGTGAGAGTGTGTGTGAATGTGTGAGAGTGTGTGAGAATGTGTGTGTGTGAGGGTGTGTGAGAGTGTGTGTGAGTGTGTGTGAGTGTGAGAGTGTGTGTGTTACGGTGTGAGAGTGTGTGAGAGTGTGCATGTGTGAGATTGTGTGGGATAACGTGTATCCATGTGTGTTTGTGTGTGACTGTGTATGTGTGAGTGTTTGTGTGTCAGAATGTATGTGTGTGTATGAGTGTCATTGCATAAGTGTGCGTGCGTGTGTGTGTGTGTGTTACTGAGTGTGTGAGAGTGTGTATGTGAATGTGTGTGTGAGATTGTGTGGTAGAACGAGTATGCGTGTGTGTGTGAGTGTGATTGCGTGAGTGTACGTGCCTGTGTATGTGTGACTTTGTGTATGTGAGTGTGTGAGACTGTGTGAGAGTGTGTGAGAGAGCGTGTGTGAGTGTGTGTGTGTGAGTGTGACTGTTTGTGTGAGTGTTTTTGTGAGAGGGAATATGCGTGTGTGTGTGTGAGAGAGAGTGCGTGAGAGCGTGTGCAAGATTGCGCGAGACTGTGAGTATGTCCTTGAAAATGTGTGTGATAGAGTGTGAGCTTGAGTGTGAGCATGAGTGTGTGTGTGTGTATGTGTGTGTGAGTACGTGAGTGTATGTGTGAGTTTGTGTGAGTGTCTGTGAGTGTGTGTGTGTGTGTAATTATGACTGTGCCTGCTCTCCAACCATAATCCTATTAAATGACGGAGCAGGCTCGAGGGGCCGTATGGACTACTCGGACCACTATTTCGTAGATTCTTATGATTGACGTCAGCGCGGACACGATGAGCCGAAATGACCTCTTTCTGCTGTCTAAAATTCGAAATGATTCCATGTTTCTATGCTCTCTATTAGTTTGAGGGGCTGTGTTATTTTGAGATTCTCCATCACTTTCTGGTTCACTATTGGTTTGAGGATTTGTATTAAATTCAGGTTCTCTATTTGTTTATCTTTCTCTATTACTTTGAGGATCTGTATTAGTTTTTGAATCTCTGTTAGTTTGACGATCTGTACTAGTTTGACAGTTTGAGGTTCAGTATACGTCTGATTGGATCTGCTAGTTTCAGGGACTGTATGAATTTCAGGTTCTTTATTAGTTGAATGGCTGTATTAGATTCAAGGCTTGTATTGAGTGTACATAAGTGCATAAGA
This sequence comes from Pristiophorus japonicus, assembly GCF_044704955.1. Lineage (NCBI taxonomy): Eukaryota > Metazoa > Chordata > Chondrichthyes > Pristiophoridae > Pristiophorus > Pristiophorus japonicus. Next base: position 1,616,387 of record NW_027254395.1, on the reverse strand, counting down.
ACAAAAGAGATAGAAGCATGACTGGGGCACTTGGCCTCTCGAGTCTGCACCACCAATTAATAAGATCGTAGCAGTTCTGATAATGGACTGAGCAGCACTTCCCTGTCCGCTAACCCATAACTCCTTATTCCCATATCGCTCAAAAATCTGTCTATCTCCGCGTTAAATATAATCAATGGTCTAGCCTCCACAGCTCTCTGCGGCAGAGTATTCTGCAGATTTGCAACCCTCGGAATCCAGGAATTCCTCCTCATCTGAGTTTTGAACAGTCGACGCCTTATTCTGAGACGATGCTCCCAACTATTATTTTCCCCTATGAGATGAAATATCCTCTCTGCATCCAGTCTGTCGAGCGCCTCATTATCTCACATGTTTCGATAAAATCAACATTCATTATTCTGTGCTCCAGTGAGTATATGCCCAACCTACTCAACTTAACTTGATAAATCAAACACCCCCGTCTCCGGAATCAACCGTCTCTGAATCGCCTCCAATGCAATTCTATTCTTCCCATCAACAGAGACCAAAACAGTACTCAGTACACTAGTGTGGCCTCGACAATGCCCTGTACAGTTGTAAGAGGACCTCGCTGATGTTTAGTCCATCCCCCTTGCAATAAAGGCCAACATTCCATTTGCCTTCCTGCTTAATTGCTCTCCCTGCATATTAACTTTTTGTGCTTCATGTTCAGGGGCTCACAGGTCTCTCTGAACTGCAGCACTCTGCAAATTTTCTCCAATTAAATAATAATTTGCTTTTCTATTTTTTCTGCCAAAGTTGATAATCTCACATTTTCCCACATTATTCTCGATGTGCCAATTTCTTTTCCCACTCACTTAGCCTCTCTCTATCCGTTTAAAGATTTATTTGCCGTCGCATCCATTTTTGTAAGATCAACAAACTTGGAAACGTTACACTCGGACCCTGCATCCAAATCATTGTAAGTATTTCAGGCCCCAGCACCAATCACTCCGGCACTACACTTGCTACTGTTTGCCAACTGGAAATATCAGTTTGATGTACTGTATGAGTTTAACATGCTGTATGAGTTTGAGTTGCTGGAACAGTTTTATGTTACTCTATGAGTAAGAGGCAATATATGAGCATGATGGGCTGTATTTGTGTGAGGTGCTGTATGAGTTTGGGTGGCGGTATTGTTAAGAGGCGTTGCATTGGTGTGATCGGCTGTATTAGTTGGAGGGGATGTATTAGGTGGAGGGGCTCTATTATTTTAATGTCTTTATTCGTTTGAGTACGATTGACATAAATTAATCTCTTTAATTGTTTGTCTGAACGGCCAGAGTTAAGGAGGGCAGCTGCATCCTCGATTCGAATACAACAGGTCTGGATGGCCACTCTAACATTGGGTTTGCAATTACTGAATGGCCACAGCAAATTGAAGTACTGTTGCGAAAAAATATGAGATGTAAAGATGGGCCTGATTGTGTTTGATACAACAACCACATTGTTGGCAGAATGCAGAGAACGATTTTCAACAGTTAATTAATTGGATCGGAATTGTGCAGTCTTTGGGGTTTTAAATTTCAATCTCTGCACTGAATATAGTCCATGACAACAGAGACCTATCTCGGCTGTCGTAATCTGTTTGTTAAAATTGTTAAAATAACTTTTTTGAGCGATGTTGCAACCTCAGTTTCCCCATGGAGATACCGCAGGTTATAAATTTAAGGCGCTGCGAATGTATCGTCTCAGAGAATAATTCCTGGAGATTGCCTGCAGCACAAAAGGTCACATCGCTTCTCACACAAAATGCATCAAACACTTTACAGTGCGAAGAAAATATACTATGTGATCATTGCCGTTATTGGTGTTCCTAGTAAGTGAATATAAACATTGAAGTTGTGTAAGTCTGTGTGTCAGCTGGTCTCTGATTTCGAACTGTGTCTGATAATGTTACACGTAGTGGTCACGATTTTAAAGACACGAGCTCCGTGAATTCATTCTGTTGCGTGAAGCTTTCTCAATATCCTGTGCGATTTGATTCGATTGTCCCTGTGCGATTTGATTCGATTGACTCAGCTGAATATAAATTTAAGTTTATAACTAATAGTGTTGTTTAACTATCAAGTTATTGCCCTTAATGGAATATCGTGTACTTTTGAATCAGTCCTCAGTATACCCATCTCTCTGATAGAAGGTAGGAATGGGCGTGTCTGTCCCTACACAGCTGTACTGTGTGAGGTTCTCAACCCGGTGTGTAAACCATACCCTGACAATGTATTTATAGGAGTGTAGTTCAATGTGGAATGTACTGAGTGTGGTTCACCAACTGGTGTGGAACACCGCATCACAGTGACCATATATTTATGGGAGTGTCTATCATTGTGGGATGAACTGAGTGCTGATGACTAACCTGTGTAGAACATCATACCCCAGTGATCATGTGTTACTGTCAGTATAGCAACATAGAAAATAGGTGCAGGAGTAGGCCATTCGGCCCTTCGAGCCTTACCACCTTTCGATAATATCATGGCTAATCATTCCCTCGGTATCCCTTTCCTGCGTGCTCTCCATATCCCTTGATCCCTTCCGATTAAAGGGCCATATCTAACTCCCTCTTGAATATATCAAATGAACTGACATCAACCACTCTCTGTGGCAGCGAATTGCACAAGTTAACAACTCTCCGATTGAAGATGCTTCTCCTCATCTCAGTCCTAAATGGCCTCCCCTAATCCTAAGACTGTCTCCACTGTTTCTGGACTTCCGCAACATCGAGAACATTCTACCCGCATCTAACCTGTCCAGTCCCGTCATAATGTTATGTTTCTATGCTATCCCCTCTCATCTTTCTCTGATGAATGTACTGAGTGTGGGTCACTTACTGGTGTGAAGTAATTTGCTTCTACTTTTCAGTTATTGCTTTAGGTGACTGATCTCTGCATGCAAAGGAGCGATATGTGTGTTTTATGAAAGTAGTCGATGTCAAATGAGAATGTTGAAGAAGGTTGAGAATACGTGCATTGATATTCATCTCTTTCCTATTGAACTCAAACAATAGAAGCACAAGTTAACTATCTACTGACATTTACAAAGCATCACAGCAACGTTACATTATCAAATACACTGTATCTTGATTTATTCTTAATCTAAGCATAGTTAGTGCCAACACTCTAAATTTTTGGTGCTGATTAATGTTCTTCCCCCCCACACGGTCCTGAGAATGTGTGGGTCATGTGTGCTGAATTTAGTTATCCTGCTATTGCACAGAATGAATATTGGGCTGATGTTATTGACAATTCCAATGCTGTAACAGTTTAAAGTTTGACGAACCGCTTACTAATTATGATTCAGAGTCTCCGCGCAGATAATGCTGCCCTCAGCAAAGAGAGGGCAGTTACATATAACTGAAAAACACACACATCGGGTTTTCATAATACAGAGTCCGTCCGGGGCCAGTAAATAATAACATTATTAAATTGATAGTAATGAAATAAATAGTTCAATGGTTCATTAAATAAACCATTTTAATATCTGCAATGTTGTGATATAATTAATGACTGTTGTTAGTTTGTACGCAATTACGAATATCTCCATAGTACTTTCAGTGCAAAACAAGCCATTGTTCTAACTAATTAATGCCGGTGTTTAACTGAATATTAGCCTCTTCCCACCACTCTTTATGTAACTCGATCAGGATAAACTTCTACTGCTTTCTACCTCATGTAGTGCAAAGGCTAATGACGCCTTAATCCCTCATATTTTTTAGGCCATCGATGTGCGGCCCCAATATTTATATAAGTAATTGTAAATCTTTGACACAAGGTTGGTTCAGCAATATCATATATAAATGCAAGTTATAACTACAGATGTACAAAATATTATGTTGTTATTGCTCAAGGTGTGTATAAAATTATGTGACAATCAGAATGAGTTATAAATGCCCCCCAAAATTGCCGGAGAGTTACGTATGCTGTTCATAGGGCAAATGTACAGGAAGAAACCAGTATTTGGTTTAATAAACGTATTCAGAGAATTTGTTGTTTGATATCGCAGTTGAAGCAAGGAAGAATCCATTCTCCGCTTCAACTGTATAATGTTTGTGCTGTTATTTTTAATATACATGGCTTTAATTTTTGCACTTTGTTTGCCACAGTCAAGACCAGGATCTTCCCAGTCTTTCTGCCAATTTCCGTTTGACATCACTGTTTAAATCGATGAAGAAACCATTCTCTGTTTCAAATGTATGCTGATTTTTTAATGTACATAAATTTAATTTTTGTCAGTTGTTAAATTTGGATAAATAGTCAAATATATTTGTTTGATGATTTTATGAATTGTATGGAATATATTGTATTAATATAGGGACTTCGCTCCTGTTAGCCTTAGGCCTCTCAGAGCCATAAATGGCCCTCTGTACTGGTATCACTCCCCGTTACATGCTCGTCACTTCAAGTACTCCAACTTGTCGTAAGTTCCATATTCTCACCCGTCTCAAAGTCAATACATTGCTCGTCAATTACTTAACTGATTTGTTTTTGAACATTTTACATCGATAATCGACATTGTAGGGCTGAGGTCATCAGTACAAACATTTAACTTATGTTCGCCTTTTATAATGTTAAACGCCTCTTTCTGGCCAGCCCTCAGCCTTCTCCTTTGTAAATAAAACAGCCCAGCCTGTGCAACCTTGAATGATGATGATAATCAAAGTTGTGTTATAATTTTTTTACACGATTTGCACATTCTCCAGTGTCTCGAGTTCGGATTAGTAATATGGAGACCAGAGTTGTATACATTGCGCTAATTATGATATAGTCATGGTGATATGTAATTGTATAATAATCTCTTTGTTTTTGATTAAATTCCTCTAGCAACGAATCCCAGAGCTTTGTTTGTATTTCGATGGCCTTGTTCACATCCTTTGCTACAGGAAATGATTTTTGAAAATATGCCTCTGAAAATATTTTCAGCTCTACCCCTTCCAGGCTCTAATTTAGGAAGCAATATTACTTCCTACCGAAATGCAGTGCCTCAGACTGAATTCTTCCTCTGTCTAAATCTGCCAATTTTGAATTTGTGTTTGTCCTGCCTGATTCAATATCGGTTATGTTAATGTTGAACAACACAGTTATCAGCGCCTATCCTTGTGAAACAACACTTCTCGAGTTATGCTAATCTTAGTAAATGACTTTCTCCCTAACTCCCTTTTTCTATTTGTGTAGCCAGCTCCCGAACCATTCTGTTGTTGTCGCTTAATTCCACTTGCTGTGTGATTGTTCATGGCTCTGCAATGTGGTATCTTAACGAAGGAATATTTATGAATCAATTCATATTGCCTCCAGTGCCTTACCCTCATCTACTGTTTCTGATACTTAATCAAAGATTTCAAGAAGGCTGGTCAAGCATGACCTTTGCTTTTGGAATATCTGCGGACGACAGGAAGATATCAATCAACTGGTCGGGTGGGCAGCCCAGTGGCAAATGAAATTTAATCCGGAGAAGTGTGAGTTAATGCATTTGGGGAGAACTAACAAAAAAAGGGTATACACATTAAATGGTAGCACATTGAGAAGTGTAGAGGAAAAAAGGGACCTGGAAGTGGATGTCCACAGATCCCTGAAGGTAGCAGACCAATTGGATCAGGTGATTAAGAAGGCATACGGAAAGCTTGCCTTTATTAGCTGAGTTATAGAATATAATACCAGATGTATCATGCTTGAACTGTATAAAACTTTGGTTAGGCCACAGCTGGAGATCTGCGTGCAGTTGTGGTCATCACACTAAAGGAAGGACGTGATTGCACTTGAGAGAGCACAGGGGAGATTTACAAGGGTGTTTCTGGGAGTGGAGAATCTTAGCTATGAGGACAGATATGAGTGCGTTTTCCATAAAACAGAGGGTGAAGCTCAATGAGGAGTAACAAATTATAAGGGGCCGAGATATAGTAGAAAGAAAGGGCCTATTTCCCTTAACCGAGGGGTGACCAACTATGGGGTGTGCATTCAAAGTAATTGGTCGAAATATTAGTGGGGATTTAAGGGCAAACTTCTTCACTGCCGAGTGTTGTCGGGGTCTTTAAATCGCTGCCTCAAAGGTAGGGAGAGGCAGAAAGCAAAAACTGATTGAAAAAGTACTTGGATGTGCACTTGAACTGCCTTAAGCAGAGCTGGAATGTGGGATTAGGCTCCAGAACCTTTTGTTGGGCGGCGCGTTACGATGGGCATAAATTACCTCCTTCTGTGCTGCAAACTTCTATGATTCTAGGATTCTGTGATTATCTTTGTGTTTCTCGTTGTTTATAATTTATTTGTAAAGTATTCCGTTATCTCTCCCAGCACAGCCAATATGTGAACTGATCTGTAGTTCTTCAGAGTTGTTCTGCCTTCCATTTTAAGTACAGGAACAACATGTAAAAATTAAAGCACATGGAATTGGGGATAGTGTGAATGACATGGATTTAGAACTGGTTGGCAGATCGGAAGCAAAGAGTAGAAGTAAATGGAAACTTTTCAGAATGGCATGCAGTGACTAGTGCGGTACCGCGAGGTTCTGTGCTGGGGCCACAGCTGTCTACATTGTACATTAATGATGTAGACGTGGGGATTAAATGTAGTTTCAAATTTGCGGATGACACTAAGTTGGGTGCCAGTATGAGCTGCGTGGAGGATGCAATGGGGCTGCAGATTGATTTGGGTCGGTTCGGTGAGTGGGCAAATGCATGGCAGATGAAGTATAATGTGATAATTGTGAGGTTATCCACTTTGGTGGGAAAAAAAGAGAGACAGACTATTATCTGAATCGTGACAGATTCGGAAAAGGGGAGGTGCAACGAGACCTGGGTATCATGGTACATCAGGCATTGAAGGTTGGCATGCAGGTACAGCAGGCGGCTAAGAAAGCAAATGGTATGTTGGCCTTCTTACCGACTGGATTTCAGTACAGGGGCAGGAGGTGTTACTACAGTTGTACCGGGCCTTGGTGTGGCCACAACTGGAGTATTGTGTACAGTTTTGGTCTCCTAACTGGAGGAAGGACATTCTTGTTATTGAGGGAGTGCAGCGAAGGTTCACCAGACTGATTCCCCGGATGGCGGGACTGACGTATCAAGAAAGACTGGCTCAACTGGGCTTGTATTCAGTGGAGTTCAGAAGAATGCGACGGGAACTCATAGAAACGTTTATAATTCTGACGGGTTTGGACAGGTTATGCAGGAAGAATGTTCCCAATGTTGGGGAAGTCCAGAACCAGGGGTCACACTCTAAGGATAAGGGGTGAGCCATTTTGGAACTTGATGAGGAGAAACTTCTTCACCCAGAGAGTGGTGATCCTTTGGAATTCTCTACCACAGGAAGTTGTTGAGGCCAATTCACTAAATATATTGAAAAATAAGTTAGATGTAATCCTTCCTACGAGGGGGATCAAGGGCTCTGGCGAAAAAGCAGGAAATGGGTACTGAAGTTGCATGTTCAGCCATGAACTAATTGAATGGCGGTTCAGGGCTCGAAGGGCCGAATGGCCTCCTCCTACACCTAGTTTCTATGTGTCTATGTTTCTATGTTTCTATGCATCTGAAAAGGCTTCATTCTTCTCATTCAAGGACTCCCCTCCTCTGTGGTAGACAGTGCCCGCGACCCTGTCAATCCTGTATTTCTGCCATCATCTTTGCAGCAAGAACCGTATATGCTTTCCACTTGACCTCATCTTCCACTCCACCCGCCTGCACATTCAACCAATTATTCTCTAACTTTTTCGCCACAGCCAGCAAAGGCCAGCACTAAACGTATCTTCCCCTGCGTTCCCTTACCCCCGCGACACACGTGTCCACTATTCTATCACTCCCAACACATCCGCCCCTTCCCCAGCAACTCGCTTTGCAAGCACAGGAGATGCAATACGTGCCTTTCCCCTCTTTCCATCCCAACAGCCATGGCCCCAAATATTGCTTCCACATGAATCAGTGATAGACTTTTACTTCTAGCAAATTGGTGTCCTGTATTGGCTGATCAGGATGCAGTCTCCTGTATATTGGGGAGGACTAAACGCAGATTGCGTGATTGCTTTGCTGAATTCCTCTGTTCAATCCACCAGCGTCACACTGAGCTTCAGCTCACTTGCCAATTTAATTTTACATCCCACTCCCAGGTTTGTGTCTCTGTTCTCGGCTTCCTTCACTGTGTTGCTGCTCGCTGTCCATTACAATGTTTATCTGTTCTCAAATTCCAACGCTGTTCCTCCGTTATGGGTGTTATACGCTTTTACTCTGTTCCTAGCCTTCTACACGGTTCTCGGCCTCATACACGGTTCCTCCTTTCTCAGCCTCATGCACCATTCTGTCCACATGCACTGCTCATCAGTTCTCGGCGCCATGCAATGTACTGGCTTCCGACACTGTTCCTATGTTCTCGCCCTTCTTCACCGTTCCTGTTGTCCTGAACTGTTCAACTGTTCTCGGCCTCCTTCACTGCATGTGGTCTCCTACATAGTCCCTCTGTTCTCGGCCTCCTTCACTGTAATGGGCCTCCTTCACTATTCCTCTGTTCTCAGCCTCCTTCACCTTAATTGGCTTCCGACTCTGTTCCTCTGTTCTCGGCCTCCTTTACTGTTATTGGCCTCCAACACTGTAGCTCTGTTCTCGGCCTCCTTCACTGTAATTGGTCTCCCACATAGTTCCTCTGTCCTCGGCCACCTTCACTGTATTGGCATCCTACTCTGTTCCTCTTTCCTCGGCCTCCTTCACTGTTATTGGCATCCGATCTGTTCATCTGTCCTCGTCCACCTTCACTGTAATTGGCCTCCTACTGTATTCCTCTATTCTCAGCCTCCTTCAATGTTATTGGCCTCCTAATCGGTTTCTCTGTACTCGGCCTCCTTCATTGTTATTGGCCACCTACACTGTCTCTCTGTTCTCCGCCTCCTTCACTGATATTGGCCTCCGACACTGTTCGGCTGTTCTCGGCCGATTTCACTGTAATGGGCATCCGACTCTGTTCCTCTGTTCTCGGCCTCCTACATTTTTCCTCTCTTCCCTGCTGCCAACATTGTTCATCTGTGCTTGGCGTCTTCCACTTCTCGTCAATTCTCGGCCATCTTCAGTGTTCCTGGCCCCCTATGCTGTTACTCAGACCTCGGCATTCTTCACTCTTCTCACCCTCCTACACCGGTTTTTATCTTCCTACACTTTTAGCAACTGCCGACATTATACTCCAGCTCCTACTCTATTCTCAGTCTCCTAACTTGTTTCTCCATTAAACTCAATGAGGAACAGCACCAATGTTTTCGATTAGGCATTCTGTTACCTGTCGGATTCAACACTGAGTTTCAAAACTGTAGTTCATAACCTCTGCTTCCGCTTTCTCGGACGACAAGTGCTGGTGATGGAGGACTGCTGCACTCTAACCTCTGGGGGTGGAGCAGTTATGGGCTGCTTGTGTGTATTCCTGGCATTGGCCACTCGGGCTTGTCTACACAACTGGGGGTGAAGAAGATGTGTTCTGGGAATTGGGCTGAGGAGATCCCTGATGCAGGTATGGCTGGGCCACACACTGTGGTCCACCTACATTTCTCTGCACATTTGTCATGCTGCATTCTCTCACAGATCTGCCGCAAATATTAAGAAACATAGAAACAAAGAAAATAGGTGTAGGAGTAGGCCATTAGGCCCTTCGAGCCTGCACCGCCATTCAATAAGTTCATGGCTGAACATGCAACTTCAGTACCCCATTCCTGCTTTCTCACCATATCCCTTGATCCCCCGTGTAGTAAGGTCTACATCTAACTCCGTTTTGAATATATTTAGTCAATTGGCCTCAACAACGTTATGTGGTAGAGAATTCCACAGGTTCACCACTCTCTGAGTGAAGACGTTTTTCCTCAGCTCGGTCCTAAATGGCTTACCCCTTATCGTGAGACTATGACATCAACTCAGGGTCCAACTTCAATTTCTTTAATAGCCTCATTAGCTTTGCACCTTCATCACTTTTGTCGTTGAATAAATCATGTCCAACAGCCAATCACAGAGTTTCCCCGTTTTCCTCTCCTCATCCTACCCCACTGTTCTCAGTCTCTATCATCGCATTAATGCTGTTCATCTCTGATATCTTCCATTCCTGACCAAATCTTATCGACATGAAAAGATAACTCTGTTTTTCTCTCCATAGATGCTGCCTGACCTGCTGACTATTTTCAGCATTGTTACTTTTCAGTTATATTTATAACAGTATTTTGAATTTGCTCAAATATTGAGGCCTGGATATTAAAAGGGTGGCTTATGTAGGCGCTGGGCATGAGGAAGGGTTAGGAACATAGTTTCAGACAAGATGCACAAGTGTCTGGATATTTACAATGTGGATTAAGTCGGCGGTGTGTGCAAGGAAGGGTGGGAGTGGAATTTCAGACAGGATAGACGGAGGTCTGGATGTTGGGAAGACTGAAATCCTCAGTGTACTCCCTTTGTCCCTGATGGGTAGCACACGCTGGAGTTCAGCCAGATTAACATTCGGACTTCCAGTCCGTCGTAGGAAACGGAGACAGGACTCAGAAGGACTGATCCGAAACCAAACCCAAAGCTTTCTGTTTTACAATACATCCCTTACTGCCTGCACTCAGGCACCGAGTATGTTTCGTCAATAACTTATAGTCTATTTTCTCTTCTCTTTATTACAGTGAATTTAGTGGCGATTGTGATCCTGTCCCGGGAAAGTGCGGAATGTCCAGCTGCACCACTCGCTACCTGGTGGCCTTGGCAGCGGCAGATCAACTGATTGTCACCGCTGAGGTCATACTGAGGCAGGTCAATTAGTATTATTTCCCAATCTGTTTTCTGCATATTACCCCTGTGTGTAGAGTGATCGCTGTCCTCTGCAGTGCGGCTACAGACTGTTCTGTCTGGTTCACCGTCACTTTCAACTTTGATCGATTTGTGGCCATTTCTTGGCCGAAGCTGAGAATCAAATATTGCACCGGGAAATCTGCGGCTGTGGTTCTGGGAACAACCGGCATTCTACGCTGTTTAAAAACCGTTCCCAACTACTTTACACTTACAACCGCGATGATAATCGACAATATGCCATGGTTATGTATCCCAATCCCAGCCTATTCTACTGATCCAGGATGGGGGGGCTTTATTTGGTTTGATACAGTTTTAAACCCACTGCGCCCCTTCGGATTAATTTTGTCGCTCAACGCTCTGACAGTAATGCACATTTTAGTCGTCAGCCGAGTCCGTAAAGGACTGAGGGGTGAGAGCAAGGGAGAGAATGGCAGTGACCCAGAGCTGGAGAGCAGGAGGAAGTCTATGATTTTACTCTTCACCATATCCGGCAGCTTCATACTGCTGTGGCTGGTATATGTTGTAGATGTCTTATATTATATTATTACCGGGGCAGGTGGCTTTGATACCAATGGTTCTTTGTATATTTCTGCACAAGCAGGAATTATGCTGCGGAATTTATGTTGCTGCACAAACAAATTTATTTACGGGGTGACCCAGTCTAAGTTCAGAGAGTAGTTGAAGAGCGCGGTGATAAATCCAGTTACCCCAAGTCCATCCGCATACTTGGAGACACTACATTTAATCCCCTCATCTAAATCATTAATGTACAATGTAAACAGCTGGGGCCCCAGCACAGAACCTTGCGGTACCCCACTAATCAGTGCCTGCCATTCTGAAAAGTAACAATTTACTCCTATTTTTTGCTTCCTTTTTGCCAAACAGTTCTCAATCCAGTCTGCACACTACCCCAAATCCCATGTGCTTTAACTTTCCACAGTAATCTCTTGCGTGGGACCTGGTCGAAAGCCTTCTGAAAGTCCAAATGCACCACATCAATTGTTTCTCCCTTGTCCACTCTCCTGGAATCAAAAGAATCCAGAAGGTTTGTCAATCATGATTTCCCTTTCACAAACCCATGCTGACTTGGACATTGGCTGTCGTAAATCTATGACATTGAGATTTGGTCTCTGCCGCAAGTGGAAACATCTTGTCTTACTCTACCCTATCCAGACCTTTCATATTTAGAAAGAACAAAATCTGATCTTCCCTCCGTCTTCCCTTTTGTAAAGAAAAGATCCAGGCCTTTTCGAAATTTCCTGATCGATATACCCCCTCAGTTCTGGTAAAATATCAGGTAATCACTTTGCACCTTCTCGAGTACCTCGGTGTCCTTATTAGAAGATTTATAACAGTCACCCATAAGAACATAAGCACATAAGAATTAGGAACATGAGGAGGCCATCTAGCCCCTCGAGCCTGCTCCGCCATTCAAAAAGATCATGGTTGATCTGGCCGTGGATTCAGCTCCACTTACCCGCCCACTTCCCATAACCCTTAATTCCCTTAATGGTTAAAAGTGTAATTATCAGTGATTTGAATACATTCAATGAGCTTGCCTCAACTGCTTCCTTAGGCTGAGAATTCCACAGATTCATAACCCTCTGTGATAACAAATTCCTTCTCAACTCGCTTTTAAATTAGCTCGCCCGTATTTTGAGACTGTGCCCCCTAGTTCTAGCCTCCCAGACAACTGAAAACAACCTCTCTACCTCTCTCTTTTTTATCCCTTTCATGATTTTAAATGTTTCTCTAAGATCACCCCTCATCCTTCTGAACTCCAACGAGTAAAGACCCAGTCTACTCAATCTATCATCATAAGGTAACACCCTCATCTCCGGAATCAGCCTGGTTACTCGTCTCTGTACCCCCTCAATCTTTTATAATTCTATCCCTCTAGATATGAACACAAGCGCGTTCTTTGTTTTTAGCTGCTCCACCAAAGCTAAATATATAGCAGTTAATAATGTGAGGCGATAAATTGAAAGGCAGGAATCAGAATCAGTTGTACAGCGTTAATTCATTGTTCCATTTGCCGATGATCTTCTTAAACTTTCTCATGTTCACCAGTCAGTCAATTACCTCCTACAGTATATCATTATTGTCCTCATTGTGTACTGCACTTCTTCATGTTGTATCATCTATGAACTATAAAATGATACAGCATATACGCAAATGTAGTTGATGAATAAATGTATACAATGCAGTCCTGTGGTCACCGACCCCTGAGGTGGACAGCAGTATTGCACCCTTCAGTCTGAACAAAACACAGTCACCAATACTCTCTGTTATCTGTCTCTCAGCCATTGTGATGTCCATGCTGTCCTGGCCCTTTAATCCAATGGGGTAGAAATTTATGAACTATTCTGTAACGTGATATTTTGTCAAACGACTTTTCAAAATCGGCATCGTCATCAACATTAACTGTATATATCTACATTTATATATCTCGATTCCCAAGAAAGTTTATCATCTGGCATTCATCGACATTAAAGATCACTTGCAACAACTGCACAGGCTGCATGTCTCCTATTGTCTGCTGTGAATCTCCTTTAGAGAAACGCCTCTTCAATAGAGGATGAAAAGCATCTGTTTATTGATTAAAAAGCAATAATGATCAGTAAACACAGCCATCTATAGCTGTGTGAGGTTTGGGAATTTGATCAGAAATTCGTCGGGTTAAATCACGGAGCAGGCTCTAGGAGCTAATTGGCCTACTCCTGCTCCTATTTCTTACATTATTACCGCTGCTTTTCAGGAACTTTGGTGAAGATATTATTTATATCAACTGCAAGAAGCGTCGCCCTGTTTATATCAGCCTCACTTTGTGTTACTCCATATCTAACAATGCACCAAATATCCATAGCTCCTCTCCATCACCCCAATTTCCTCTGACCCTACTCACCACACCCAGTATCCTGAGGTCCATTCCACAGAAAACCCTCAGACGCTATCCATCCGCACAATATCTTCAGCTCCTCCCCACCCCACCCAATATGCTCAGACCCTCTGCACCCCACCCAATATCCTCAGCTGCTCCTCACCGCACATATTACCCTCAGCTTCTTCCCTCCCAATCTATTATGCTCAGCTCCTCCCCTCCAAATCTAATATCCTCAGATACCTCCCATCAATGTTCTCTCTATTTTGTTGTACTGAGCGGGTCATAAACTCATTTTAGTGTGAGCTTTTCACCCGAAGGCATATTTTACAACAACCATATTTAAAACAGCTTTTACAACAACGACAGCACCAGTGTTGTAGAGAGTCGAAAGATATATATAGACTTAGGCATTAGGCACCTGCTGGATATTTAGAACTCACATAAGCTTAAATGGACACACACATAAAATGGCTGCCCATGCATTATGGGAAATCAGGTAGTCAAACTGTGAACTGTTGAACGTTCACTGACCGAGCAATAACCCTGTGAGGCCCACTGTAGGAATGCCTGGGAAGGCAGAGATAAGAAGGAAGCCATCTCCTGTGAACAAGGCCATAAACCAATTAATTCCCCAGGAAGAAAGATAAGAGGGAAACCATTTGCTGTAAACAAGGCTACAAACCAATTATTTCTCCCAGATGAAAGAACTAGGGAGAGAACATATAAAGTCATCGATCAACCCAAATTGACAATGGTTCCCTGGTTACTAGGAGAATTCTATTGGATTAAAAAACCTATATGTAATCTATAATCGTTATGATTGGCTTGTGTCCAGCCGTGATGAGCTGTGTAACTGCAGTAAGCTGTTTTGTAACTGTTGTAAAACATATAAAGGTACATGTAACTCTTTGTTCTGTGAAGAGAAACCTGGATACGGTCCTGAGTTTTTCCTTCCCGCTGAGCGTAATAAAGCTGCTTCAGCATTGGAACCGACCCTGAGTGTTGAGTGATTCTTCAGAGAAAACACTAACGCTAACAACCAGCAACCACTTGAAATCATATATAGCGTTATGACATATCGGCACACCACAATATCACCTTATTAGGCAATCACACAAGGTTCGATACAGGTTTTAGATAACTTCTCCCCTTTGAATTCTAATCCTCTCCAAATGAACTACAGTGCTACATTTGCACGTGTATGGCTTTGTTAAATTCCATTGCTGCAAAGTGACTTTTGTATCTTTACCCCTATGATCCCTTTGCACTTCTAACATATCTATTATCTTATTTTTCAAGGGTTAGGTAGGTTCTTTAGCCCTCCTTGCAAAAGGTACCAACGCACTTTTATCGATTAAGAAAATCGCTTCTTATTTAAGAAGCCCATTATGCATGTTTGGATGCAGTAGAATTAATTAATAGCTTTTAGTTCGTCATGTAGATAAATCTGTTAAAAAATATAACAACTCAGAAATGTGTGTGATTTCTAGGAACTGCAAAATATTCGGTAACACTTCAGAAACGTCACTCAGTTACATGGTTATGCATCGACAAACAAGCCAAAAGCCGAAGGAGATCTGAAAGGGGCATATGAGTTCTTGCAAATTGTATTAATTTTAAAGTTGTCAATCTATTAACCCTAACCCTCATTCACCATATCAATATCTGCACAAGCAGCAGGAACATTGCCATTCGTATGGTGCTGAAATCCTGAACGTCCACGTAAGTAAGTGGAATATTATTTATAATGCAAACAACCAACTCGCAAATAATAATGCCGTGGCTCTTCAATTCAGGCTACTACAGAGAATTGAATAAAACCAACCCGAATTTCCAACTGCAATCACCTCCATTAATAAACGTGTTCGTCATGTAACAATACCACACCATGTAACATGTCAGAAATGAAGCAATTATTCACAAGTGCAGATAAAAACATACACAATGTGCTTCACCGAATTAGAAACACAAATAAGGGAACGCTATGAGTTAAAGAAAATAACGACTCAACTTTCTTCCTGTACAGGGGAATCAATCTGAATAACATCGAAATTATTTGAACATGGTGTCGAAAAGTTACTAATTGTCGAATTTCTCTTCTCATGCTTTCGTTGAATGAATGAGGTACTCCCGATTAATTGATGGGAAATAAACCTCATTATACTCTCAGTTTTGTATCTCCTGTTTCAAAAATATTAAGCAAATCGAAATTGTTATGTTATCAATTTAAATAAAGTAATTTGTGTGTCTCTCTATAAACAGTTGTGGAATCTTCTAACGTAGCCACCTGCCATGTTTATTTATATTTACATAATTTTTATTTCTATTAGCATTGCACTGGACGTTTCAGAGGAAGTCTAATTACATTTTTACTCGGACTTGTTTGGACGATGGAAAGACAGACCAAATAAAATAGTTCACAATTGCAAAATAGAGAGAAATAGAGAGAATGCTGTAATCCTAAATGAAGACAGGTTGCAAGGTTGCGGACCAAGAGCTAGAAAGTGGGATTCGGCTGAATACCTCTTGGTTGGTTGGTGCGGACACGATGGAGAAAACGGCCTCCATCGGAGCTGCAAATTTCTATGATTCTATGACCACACCTGGAATACTGCGTACAGTTTTGGTCTCCTTATGTAATGAGGGATATACTTGCATTGGAGACAGGTCATATAAAATACATGAGGTTATCTATGAAGAAATGTTGAGCAGATTGTGCCTACAGTTAATGGAGATTAGAAGAATGAGAGGTGTACCTTTGGAATCTCCTAAGGCTATGATGTGGCTTGACACGGTAGATACAAACAGGAAGTTTCCTCTCGTGGGGGCGTCCAGAACTAGTGTGCATAGTTTCAGAATAAGGGGTCGTCCATTCAAAACTGAATTGAGGAGGAATTTCTGATCTCAGAGGGTCGTGAACTTTTGGAATTCTCCACCCCAGAGAGCTGTGGCGGCTGGGTCATTGTACATATTTAAGGTGGAGATAAACAGTATTTGCAACGATAAGGATTATGAGGAGCTGGCAGGAAAGTGGAGCTGAGGCCAATATCTGATAAATCATGATCTTATTGAATGGCGGAGCAGGCTTGTGGGCCAAAATGGCAGACTCCTGCTCTTAAATCCGAACTTCTTCTGTTATGTTGACTGTCACATCATTTGAAAGTTATTTGAAAATCATTTCACTTTACTTGAGGCGTCTGATTCAGAATGTTCATTTTAACGCGTAAATGCCATTTTGGAAATAGAAAGATGGACATTAGAGCAAGAGTTAGGTTTATGTGAAACAGCAAAGAAAATATAAATTCTGGAAGCACAGTATCGAAACGAAATGTGAACCCGAAGTGATTTAAACCTGCAGCCTTCTGATCTGGAGCCAGACACGCTGCCATGTATCACGAGGTCTACAATGCCGGCAGCGGAAGTTTGTCCACATGAATGTTACTCAAACTCAGATTTATTTATCCTGCATTGGTGTAATAAAAAGACGTTACAATCCCCGCCCACTCCCACCGGGAATCACACAGCATCAGAAGCAGCCCTCACCATATAGTCTCCATCTCACGCCCGCTTTCGTCACTTGCTCCCAGCGGACTGCAGCAAATCGAGAAAGTTAGAGAGGCGGATTGGTTTAGGGAGGTAATTCCAGATCTTCTGTCCCAGGCAGCTGAATGCACGTCCATTAATGGTTGAGAAGTTATGATTAGGAAAGTTCAAGAGCGCAGAATTTGAGGAGCGCAGATATCTCGGGGGCTTGTGAGGTTGAAGCAGTCGACGAGTATTTTCAAAAGAAAGAATGACTATCACTTTGAAGTCAATGGGAAATCAGAGGAGAGAATTTTCACTGGCTGGAGTGAAACCTAGCACAGCAGAAGATGGTTATGGTTGTTGGAAGTCAATCCTCCCAGCCCCAATACATCGCTGAAAGAGTTCCCAATGGCAATGTCCTAGGCGGAACCATCTTCAGCCCCTTCATCATGATCTTCTCTGCCACATGAAGTCAGAAGTGGCTATGTTCACTAAAGATTGCACAGAGCTCAGTACCAGTCATTGCTCCGCTGATAATAAAGCAGCCCATTCCCACATGCAGGAAAATCTGATCGACATTTCGGCTTCAGCTGATAAGTGGCATGTAACATTCGCGCCATACAGTTGCCAGGCAATGCCTATCTACAAGAAACAAGGGTTTGACGACCGCTCCTTGGCATTCAACTCCATTACCATCACCGAATCCCCCACTATTAACATCCTATGGGTTATCATTGATCAGAAACGTGACTGGACCAGCCACATAAATAGTGTGGCAGCAAGTGCAGGTCAGAGGCTGGGAATTCTGCGGCGAGTATCTCACCTCCTGACTCTCCAAAGTCTTCCCACCAACGACAAGTCAGCATCTTGGCGGAGCATCTCCACTTGCCTGGATGAGTGCAGCTTCCATTGCACGCCAGAAGCTCAACAACATTTCGGGTAACGCAGCAGCGTGATTGCTGCACCACCCACAACCTTAAACTTTCACTCCCTCTACCACCGACGTAATGTGGCTGCAGTGTTTGCCTTCTAAAAGATGCACTGCGGCAACTCACGAAGGTTTGTTCGGATGCACCTCCCAAACCCGCGATCTCTACCCCTTTAGAAGGACAAGGGCAGCAGGTTCATGGGAACAGCATGATGTAGAAGGTCCCCCGCCCCCTCTCGCAAGTAACATGCGATCGTGACTTGGAAGAATATCACCATCCTTCATCGTGAATGGCTCATAAAACCTGGAAATCTCTCCTTAACTGCACTGCAGGATCACATTCACCACACAAACTTCAGCGGTTCAAACAGGCAGCCCACCATCACCTTCTCAAGGGCTATAAGGGATGGGCAATAAATGCTTGCTCTGCCAGCGAGCCCACATCCCATGAACTAATATTTAAAAAACACTGTATTTTATGAGTATGGCTCAAAATGTTCATTTCTGGTGACAGAAAAATCAGGGCAACTTTTTCAAATTTAACAGGACAAGTTACTGTTGCCATGCACAGAAATTAGAATCAGTAATGAAGACAAAATCCCGTGGTCCTCATTTTCAGATTTTAAAAAGTAAGATTTTAAATAACGTGGAAAAATGTTGCAGTGAAACAGTTTCGAAATTCATTGTGACTTGTATTTGTGCCTTTAATTAAACTTTGTGGTGTTTGACGCCCGTTCATATCTCTTCTTCCCCTGTTGAATGAGAAAGGAGGGTTTTGACATTGACTGCTCCTGATATTTCTGAGCTCATTGCTTATATTGAGTTGTTTCTCACTTTGCGATCAGCGCCAGCTTTAGCTCAGCGGTTACTTCGCAGCACCAACTTATTCAGAAGTTCGAATCTGTCTCACTGCGGGCGCTGCCTGACGTTTTTGTTTTCATTTCCAATCCCCTTCTTTGACACCGAAACACATTGTTCTTAACACAGCAGTGCGAGATTTTAAAATCGCACCTATATTGAGTCACATAACCCATTCATATCACAACAGATACCCGGGTTCCATTCTCGCTTTGGGAAGTAACTTTGATATCACCTTTTTTAATTAGAGTCAATTGATTATATTAAGTTACATGAAAGAAACCTAGCATTTCACAATGTTGTCAAAAAATGGGTTCTTAATTAAAAATAATACATTTTATAATTGCGATTCGATCCAAAGCATCTGGACCAGAGAGCGCCCTGAATTCGGCACTTTAGAACTCTCAGCAATACTGACGGTGGAATATGCAGTTGGAAGTTATCACTACAGAAATGTTCACTCCAGGCGCTTGTTCGATGCTGCTGGAAGGCCCAGTGACCAATATATCATCTCAGCCCGGTGTCTCCTGAGCCTTTGCACGGTGTATGGGGAGGTTTGACCCTGGTCCGTGGTTTCTTGCCTCCTTGGGATGGACACTCACCCTCTGAGCTCTGGAACTCGGGAAGAATGAATTATTAATCAGTTGCTTCAGTGTTTGAAATTTGGCGTTGAACTGCTGATATTAGCCGATAGCTTTGTTTAGCAGAATGAAAGACATGCTAACATGGTCACTGAGAGACAGACAAAAGTTCAACAACGGAACTTTAATAATTCTGGAAATGTATTCATTGAGAACTGTTTTCACCTATTTGATTTTATAAACAGTCTGATTTCAGGAGACTGGTTTAAAATGTTCATTGCTCATGCAAATTTCATCAGCACACTTAGAGAAGTGATCCGGGAGTCGCTCAAATGCTGAATCCATTTTCTGCAAAAAATTCATTTGACAAACATTTCGCTGACTGTACATAACAACAATGATTTTTTCCATGTCAATATGCTCACCAATTTCTGCGACTGCTCAAAATCTTCTGAATGAGATGCCTCTAAATGTATCGTAGATCAGGTCCTGTTAAATCCGACAGGATTAATGAAGAATCTCATAGTAAAGGATCCCCTTGGGAAGAGTGATCAGAGCAGGGTTTATTTCAAATTCAGATGGAGAGCGATGAAGTTCGTTGTCAAACCAGCACACCAAACTTACATAAAGGAGATTGCAAAGGTACTTCAGACGTTGCTAAAGTGGATTGTTAAACTAGATTATATTGTCGGACGGTTGATGAACAGTGGTATACTTTTAAGGATATATTTTATAACTCTCAAGAAAAATATATTCCAATGAGGAGGAAAGGTTGCAAAAGCAAACATAGCCATCTGTGGTTAACGAAAGAAGTAAAGAGCCACTGCTTTTGTTCTTTCGTGTCTCTTAATTGCCTGGTATGCACTTCATCCGGGCCTGAAGATGTGTCCACTTTCAAAACTGTTCAACTCCTTAATATTTGCTCTATCCCTATGTATATCTCGTCAAATATTTCAAAATTCTTCTCCCTCATTGCAAAGCCTGCATTGTCCCTCTCCTTTTTGGTAAAAGAGTCCAAGTAACCATTAAGAATCGTACCCACGTCTTCTGCCTCCACAAACAGATTTAGAAGTTTAAAGAAAATAATTCGCTAACGTGAGGTTCAAAACCATTATTTTGTAATAAAATGTCTCATTTTCACTGAGCTATGTGGGCTTGCTTAAGGTGAATGTCTTTGTCGTTGATTTCAGCCAGGTGCATGTTGGCTGCACCACATGGGGTTACCTTGAATTTCAAATCTTGAACGAGGTTCTCCTGAATTCCATGGGTTGGAAGGAAATCAACCATCAAAAGCAATTTCAGTAACCACAGCGATTATGGCAAATTTCTGATCGTAAATCGCTATCAGTTCTTGCCATGTCCAGAAAATTGCAGACGCGGAAATTTGGGAGTTTAATGACTTTTAATGAAACATTTTCGCTTTGTGCAGGATCGATGAGAGAAATATTTGTGATCGGAAATTTTTTCCAGAAAGGGTTTCAGCATTTCAGGTTTTCGTGTAACACTTCTCATTGGGTGCTTAGTTAAGCAGGGGTATATTTAGTGCAGCAGTTATCACTAACGCTGCGCATGCGAAAAGTCTTCCGGGCGGAAACATTATTTTTTTTAAAATCTTTTGTGCATTGTAACTAAACAAAAGCAATCCATGCTAGATTGTCGCATAGGGAATAAACATTAAATACCAGTCTCCAAAAATACAGACTGTGTACAGCCCGTTAGGGGATAGTACTTCATCTATGATTAAAGAATCCCAAATTATTAAATTAAGTTATCTCAGAGGGTCGTGAACTTTTGGAATTCTCCACCCCAGAGAGCTGTGGAGGCTGGGTCATTGTACATATTTAATGTGGAGATAAACAGTATTTGCAACGATAAGGATTATGAGGAGCAGGCAGGAAAGTGGAGCTGAGGCCAATATCTGATAAATCATGATCTTATTGAATGGCGGAGCAGGTTCGTGGGCCAAAATGGCAGACTCCTGCTCTTAAATCCGAACTTCTTCTGTTATGTTGACTGTCACATCATTTGAAAGTTATTTCAAAATCATTTCACTTTACTTGAGGCGTCTGATTCAGAATGTTCATTTTAACGTGTAAATACCATTTTGGAAACAGAAAGATGGACATTAGAGCAAGAGTTAGGTTTATGTGAAACAGCAAAGAAAATATAAATTCTGGAAGCACAGTATCGAAACGAAATGTGAACCCGACGTGATTTAAACCTGCAGCCTTCTGATCTGGAGTCAGACACGCTACCGTGTATCACGAGGTCTACAATGCCGGCAGCGGATGTTTGTCGACATGAAGGTTACTCAAACACAGATTTATTTATCCTGCATTGGTGTAATAAAAATAAGTTACAATCCCCGCCCACTCCCACCGGGAATCACACAGCATCAGAAGCAGCCCTCACCATTTAGTCTCCATCTCACGCCCGCTTTCGTCACTTGCTCCCAGCGGACTGCAGCAAATCGAAAAAGTTAGAGAGGCGGAGAGGTTTAGGGAGGTAATTCCAGATCTTCTGTCCCAGGCAGCTGAATGCACGTCCATTAATGGTTGAGAAGTTATGATTAGGAAAGTTCAAGAGCGCAGAATTTGAGGAGCGCAGATATCTCGGGGGCTTGTGAGGTTGAAGCAGTCGACGAGTATTTTCAAAAGAAAGAATGACTATCACTTTGAAGTCAATGGGAAATCAGAGGGGAGAATTTCCACTGGCTGGAGTGAAACCTAGCACAGCAGAAGATGGTTATGGTTGTTGGAAGTCAATCCTCCCAGCCCCAATACATCGCTTAAAGAGTTCCCAATGGCAATGTCCTAGGCGGAACCATCTTCAGCCCCTTCATCATGATCTTCTCTGCCACATGAAGTCAGAAGTGGCTATGTTCCCTAAAGATTGCACAGAGCTGAGTACCACTCATTGCTCCGCTGATAATAAAGCAGCCCATTCCCACATGCAGGAAAATCTGATCGACATTTCGGCTTCAGCTGATAAGTGGCATGTAACATTCGCGCCATACAGTTGCCAGGCAATGCCTATCTACAAGAAACAAGGGTTTGACGACCGCTCCTTGGCATTCAACTCCATTACCATCACCGAATCCCCCACTATTAACATCCTATGGGTTATCATTGATCAGAAACGTGACTGGACCAGCCACATAAATAGTGTGGCAGCAAGTGCAGGTCAGAGGCTGGGAATTCTGCGGCGAGTATCTCACCTCCTGACTCTCCAAAGTCTTCCCACCAACGACAAGTCAGCATCTTGGCGGAGCACTCTCCACTTGCCTGGATGAGTGCAGCTTGCATTACACTCCAGAAGCTCAACAACATTGCGGGTAACGCAGCAGCGTGATTGCTGCACCACCCACAACCTTAAACTTTCACTCCCTCTACCACCGACGTAATGTGGCTGCAGTGTTTGCCTTCTAAAAGATGCACTGCGGCAACTCACGAAGGTTTGTTCGGATGCACCTCCCAAACCCGCGATCTCTACCCCTTAGAAGGACAAGGACAGCAGGTTCATGGGAACAGCATGATGTAGAAGGTCCCCCGCCCCCTCTCGCAAGTAACATGCGATCGTGACTTGGAAGAATATCACCATCCTTCATCGTGAATGGCTCATAAAACATGGAAATCTCTCCATAACTGCACTGCAGGATCACATTCACCACACAAACTTCAGCGGTTCAAACAGGCAGCCCACCACCACCTTCTCAAGGGCAATAAGAGATGGGCAATAAATGCTTGCTCTGCCAGCGAACCCACATCCCATGAACTAATATTTAAAAAACACTGTATTTTATGAGTATGGCTCAAAATGTTCATTTCTGGTGACAGAAAAATCAGGGCAACTTTTTCAAATTTAGCAGGACAAGTTACTGTTGCCATGCACAGAAATTAGAATCAGCAATGAAGACAAACTCCCGTGGTCCTCATTTTCAGATTTTAAAAAGTAAGATTTTAAATAACGTGGAAAAATGTTGCAGTGAAACAGTTTCGAAATTCATTATGACTTGTATTTGTGCCTTTAATTAAACTTTGTGGTGTCTGACGCCCGTTCATATCTCTTCTTCCTCGGTTGAATGAGAAAGGAGGGTTTTGACATTGACTGCTCCTGATATTTCTGAGCTCATTGCTTATATTGAGTTGTTTCTCACTTTGCGATCAGCGCCAGCTTTAGCTCAGCGGTTACTTCGCAGCACCAACTTATTCAGAAGTTCGAATCTGTCTCACTGCGGGCGCTGCCTGGCGTTTTTGTTTTCATTTCCAATCCCCTTCTTTGACACCGAAACACATTGTTCTTAACATAGCAGTGCTAGATTTTAAAATCGCACCTATATTGAGTCACATAACCCATTCATATCACAATAGATACCCGGGTTCCATTCTCGCTTTGGGAAGTAACTTTGATATCACCTTTTTTAATTAGAGTCAATTGATTATATTAAGTTACATGAAAGAAACCTCGCATTTCACAATGTTGTCAAAAAATGGGTTCTTAATTAAAAATAATACATTTCATAATTGCGATTCGAACCAAAGTATCTGGAGCAGAGAGCGACCTGAATTCGGCACTTTAGAACTCTCAGCAATACTGACGATGGAATATGCACTTGGAAGTTATTACTTCAGAAATGTTCACTCCAGGCGCTTGTTCGATGCTGCTGGAAGGCCCAGTGACCAATATATCATCTCAGCCCGGTGTCTCCTGGGCCTTTGCACGATGTATGGGGAGGTTTGACCCTGGTCCGTGGTATCTTGCCTCCTTGGGATGGACACTCACCCTCTGAGCTTTGGAACTCGGGAAGAATGAATTAATAATCAGTTGCTTCAGTGTTTGAAATGTGGCGTTGAACTGCTGATATTAGCCGATAGCTTTGTTTAGCAGAATGAAAGACATGCTAACATGGTCACTGAGAGAAAGACAAAAGTTCAACAACGGAACTTTAATAATTCTGGAAATGTATTCATTGAGAACTTTTTTCACCTATTTGATTTTATAAACAGTCTGATTTCAGGAGACTGGTTTAAAATGTTCATTGCTCATGCAAATTTCATCAGCACACTTAGAGAAGTGATCCTGGAGTAGCTCAAATGCTGAATCCATTTTCTGTAAAAAATTCATTTGACAAACATTTCTCTGACTGTACATAACAACAATGATTTTTCCCATGTCAATATGCTCACCAATTTCTGCGACTGCTCAAAATCTTCTGAATGAGATGCCTCTAAATGTATCGTAGATCAGGTCCTGTTAAATCCGACAGGATTAATGAACAATCTCATAAGCAAAGGATCCCCTTGGGAAGAGTGATCAGAGCAGGGTTTATTTCAAATTCAGATGGAGAGCGATGAAGTTCGTTGTCAAACCAGCACACCAAACTTACATAAAGGAGATTGCAAAGGTACTTCAGACGTTGCTAAAGTGGATTGTTAAACTAGATTACATTGTCGGACGGTTGATGAACAGTGGTATACTTTTAAGGATATATTTTATAACTCTCAAGAAAGATATATTCCAATGAGGAGGAAAGGTTGCAAAAGCAAACATAGCCATCTGTGGTTAACGAAAGAAGTGAAGAGCCACTGCTTTTGTTCTTTCGTGTCTCTTAATTGCCTGGTATGCACTTCATCCGGGCCTGAAGATGTGTCCACTTTCAAAACTGTTCAACTCCTTAATATTTGCTCTATCCCTATGTATATCTCGTCAAATATTTCAAAATTCTTCTCCCTCATTGCAAAGCCTGCATTGTCCCTCTCTTTTTTGGTAAAATAGTCCAAGTATCCATTAAGAATCGTACCCACGTCTTCTGCCTCCACAAACAGATTTAGAAGTTTAAAGAAAATAATTCGCTAACGTGAGGTTTAAAACCATTATTTTGTAATAAAATGTCTCATTTTCACTGAGCTATGTGGGCTTGCTTAAGGTGAATGTCTTTGTCGTTGATTTCAGCCAGGCGCATGTTGGCTGCACCACATGGGGTTACCTTGAATTTCAAATCTTGAACGAGGTTCTCCTGAATTCCATGGGTTGGAAGGAAATCAACCATCAAAAGCAATTTCATTAACCACAGCGATTATGGCAAATTTCTGATCCTAAATCGCTATCAGTTCTTGGCCATGTCCAGAAAATTGCAGACGCGGAAATTTGGGAGTTAAATGACTTTTAATGAAACATTTTCGCTTTGTGCAGTTTCGATGAGAGAAATATTTGTGATCGGAAATTTTTTCCAGAAATGGTTTCAGCATTTCAGGTTTTCGTGTAACACTTCTCATTGGGTGTTTAGTTAATCAGGGGTTTATTTCGTGCAGCAGTTATCACTAACGCTGCGCATGCGAAAACTCTCCCGGGCGGAAACATTATTTTTAAAAAAATCTTTTGTGCATTGTAACTAAACAAAAGCAATCCATGCTAGATTGTCGCATAGGGAATAAACATTAAATACCAGTCTCCAAAAATACAGACTGTGTACAGCCCGTTAGGGGATAGTACTTCATCTATGATTAAAGAATCCAAAATTATTAAATTAAGTTATCTCAGAGGGTCGTGAACTTTTGGAATTCTCCACCCCAGAGAGCTGTGGAGGCTGGGTCATTGTACATATTTAAGGTGGAGATAAACAGTATTTGCAACGATAAGGATTATGAGGAGCAGGCAGGAAAGTGGAGCTGAGGCCAATATCTGATAAATCATGATCTTATTGAATGGCGGAGCAGGTTCGTGGGCCAAAATGGCAGACTCCTGCTCTTAAATCCGAACTTCTTCTGTTATGTTGACTGTCACATCATTTGAAAGTTATTTCAAAATCATTTCACTTTACTTGAGGCGTCTGATTCAGAATGTTCATTTTAACGTGTAAATACCATTTTGGAAACAGAAAGATGGACATTAGAGCAAGAGTTAGGTTTATGTGAAACAGCAAAGAAAATATAAATTCTGGAAGCACAGTATCGAAACGAAATGTGAACCCGACGTGATTTAAACCTGCAGCCTTCTGATCTGGAGTCAGACACGCTACCGTGTATCACGAGGTCTACAATGCCGGCAGCGGATGTTTGTCGACATGAAGGTTACTCAAACACAGATTTATTATCCTGCATTGGTGTAATAAAAATAAGTTACAATCCCCGCCCACTCCCACCGGGAATCACACAGCATCAGAAGCAGCCCTCACCATTTAGTCTCCATCTCACGCCCGCTTTCGTCACTTGCTCCCAGCGGACTGCAGCAAATCGAAAAAGTTAGAGAGGCGGAGAGGTTTAGGGAGGTAATTCCAGATCTTCTGTCCCAGGCAGCTGAATGCACGTCCATTAATGGTTGAGAAGTTATGATTAGGAAAGTTCAAGAGCGCAGAATTTGAGGAGCGCAGATATCTCGGGGGCTTGTGAGGTTGAAGCAGTCGACGAGTATTTTCAAAAGAAAGAATGACTATCACTTTGAAGTCAATGGGAAATCAGAGGGGAGAATTTCCACTGGCTGGAGTGAAACCTAGCACAGCAGAAGATGGTTATGGTTGTTGGAAGTCAATCCTCCCAGCCCCAATACATCGCTGAAAGAGTTCCCAATGGCAATGTCCTAGGCGGAACCATCTTCAGCCCCTTCATCATGATCTTCTCTGCCACATGAAGGCAGAAGTGGCTATGTTCCCTAAAGATTGCACAGAGCTGAGTACCACTCATTGCTCCGCTGATAATAAAGCAGCCCATTCCCACATGCAGGAAAATCTGATCGACATTTCGGCTTCAGCTGATAAGTGGCATGTAACATTCGCGCCATACAGTTGCCAGGCAATGCCTATCTACAAGAAACAAGGGTTTGACGACCGCTCCTTGTCATTCAACTCCATTACCATCACCGAATCCCCCACTATTAACATCCTATGGGTTATCATTGATCAGAAACGTGACTGGACCAGCCACATAAATAGTGTGGCAGCAAGTGCAGGTCAGAGGCTGGGAATTCTGCGGCGAGTATCTCACCTCCTGACTCTCCAAAGTCTTCCCACCAACGACAAGTCAGCATCTTGGCGGAGCACTCACTTGCCTGGATGAGTGCAGCTTGCATTACACTCCAGAAGCTCAACAACATTGCGGGTAACGCAGCAGCGTGATTGCTGCACCACCCACAACCTTAAACTTTCACTCCCTCTACCACCGACGTAATGTGGCTGCAGTGTTTGCCTTCTAAAAGATGCACTGCGGCAACTCACGAAGGTTTGTTCGGATGCACCTCCAAAACCCGCGATCTCTACCCCTTAGAAGGACAAGGACAGCAGGTTCATGGGAACAGCATGATGTAGAAGGTCCCCCGCCCCCTCTCGCAAGTAACATGCGATCGTGACTTGGAAGAATATCACCATCCTTCATCGTGAATGGCTCATAAAACCTGAAAATCTCTCCACAACTGCACTGCAGGATCACATTCACCACACAAACTTCAGCGGTTCAAACAGGCAGCCCACCACCACCTTCTCAAGGGCAATAAGAGATGGGCAATAAATTCTTGCTCTGCCAGCGAACCCACATCCCATGAACTAATATTTAAAAAACACTGTATTTTATTTATGGCTCAAAATGTTCATTTCTGGTGACAGAAAAATCAGGGCAACTTTTTCAAATTTAACAGGACAAGTTACTGTTGCCATGCACAGAAATTAGAATCAGCAATGAAGACAAACTCCCGTGGTCCTCATTTTCAGATTTTAAAAAGTAAGATTTTAAATAACGTGGAAAAATGTTGCAGTGAAACAGTTTCGAAATTCATTATGACTTGTATTTGTGCCTTTAATTAAACTTTGTGGTGTCTGACGCCCGTTCATATCTCTTCTTCCTCTGTTGAATGAGAAAGGAGGGTTTTGACATTGACTGCTCCTGATATTTCTGAGCTCATTGCTTATATTGAGTTGTTTCTCACTTTGCAATCAGCGCCAGCTTTAGCTCAGCGGTTACTTCGCAGCACCGACTTATTCAGAAGTTCGAATCTGTCTCACTGCGGGCGCTGCCTGGCGTTTTTGTTTTCATTTCCAATCCCCTTCTTTGACACCGAAACACATTGTTCTTAACATAGCAGTGCGAGATTTTAAAATCGCACCTATATTGAGTCACATAACCCATTCATATCACAATAGATACCCGGGTTCCATTCTCGCTTTGGGAAGTAACTTTGATATCACCTTTTTTTAATTAGAGTCAATTGATTATATTAAGTTACATGAAAGAAACCTCGCATTTCACAATGTTGTCAAAAAATGGGTTCTTAATTAAAAATAATACATTTCATAATTGCGATTCGAACCAAAGTATCTGGAGCAGAATTCGGCACTTTAGAACTCTCAGCAATACTGACGATGGAATATGCACTTGGACGTTATTACTTCAGAAATGTTCACTCCAGGCGCTTGTTCGATGCTGCTGGAAGGCCCAGTGACCAATATATCATCTCAGCCCGGTGTCTCCTGAGCCTTTGCACGATGTATGGGGAGGTTTGACCCTGGTCCGTGGTATCTTGCCTCCTTGGGATGGACACTCACCCTCTGAGCTTTGGAACTCGGGAAGAATGAATTAATAATCAGTTGCTTCAGTGTTTGAAATGTGGCGTTGAACTGCTGATATTAGCCGATAGCTTTGTTTAGCAGAATGAAAGACATGCTAACATGGTCACTGAGAGACAGACAAAAGTTCAACAACGGAACTTTAATAATTCTGGAAATGTATTCATTGAGAACTTTTTTCACCTATTTGATTTTATAAACAGTCTGATTTCAGGAGACTGGTTTAAAATGTTCATTGCTCATGCAAATTTCATCAGCACACTTAGAGAAGTGATCCGGGAGTAGCTCAAATGCTGAATCCATTTTCTGCAAAAAATTCATTTGACAAACATTTCGCTGACTGTACATAACAACAATGATTTTTTCCATGTCAATATGCTCACCAATTTCTGCGACTGCTCAAAATCTTCTGAATGAGATGCCTCTAAATGTATCGTAGATCAGGACCTGTTAAATCCGACAGGATTAATGAACAATCTCATAGCAAAGGATCCCCTTGGGAAGAGTGATCAGAGCAGGGTTTATTTCAAATTCAGATGGAGAGCGATGAAGTTCGTTGTCAAACCAGCACACCAAACTTACATAAAGGAGATTGCAAAGGTACTTCAGACGTTGCTAAAGTGGATTGTTAAACTAGATTACATTGTCGGACGGTTGATGAACAGTGGTATACTTTTAAGGATATATTTTATAACTCTCAAGAAAGATATATTCCAATGAGGAGGAAAGGTTGCAAAAGCAAACATAGCCATCTGTGGTTAACGAAAGAAGTAAAGAGCCACTGCTTTTGTTCTTTCGTGTCTCTTAATTGCCTGGTATGCACTTCATCCGGGCCTGAAGATGTGTCCACTTTCAAAACTGTTCAACTCCTTAATATTTGCTCTATCCCTATGTATATCTCGTCAAATATTTCAAAATTCTTCTCCCTCATTGCAAAGCCTGCATTGTCCCTCTCTTTTTTGGTAAAATAGTCCAAGTATCCATTAAGAATCGTACCCACGTCTTCTGCCTCCACAAACAGATTTAGAAGTTTAAAGAAAATAATTCGCTAACGTGAGGTTCAAAACCATTATTTTGTAATAAAATGTCTCATTTTCACTGAGCTATGTGGGCTTGCTTAAGGTGAATGTCTTTGTCGTTGATTTCAGCCAGGCGCATGTTGGCTGCACCACATGGGGTTACCTTGAATTTCAAATCTTGAACGAGGTTCTCCTGAATTCCATGGGTTGGAAGGAAATCAACCATCAAAAGCAATTTCATTAACCACAGCGATTATGGCAAATTTCTGATCCTAAATCGCTATCAGTTCTTGGCCATGTCCAGAAAATTGCAGACGCGGAAATTTGGGAGTTTAATGACTTTTAATGAAACATTTTCGCTTTGTGCAGTTTCGATGAGAGAAATATTTGTGATCGGAAATTTTTTCCAGAAAGGGTTTCAGCATTTCAGGTTTTCGTGTAACACTTCTCATTGGGTGTTTAGTTAATCAGGGGTTTATTTCGTGCAGCAGTTATCACTAACGCTGCGCATGCGAAAACTCTCCCGGGCGGAAACATTATTTTTTAAAAAGTCTTTTGTGCATTGTAACTAAACAAAAGCAATCCATGCTAGATTGTCGCATAGGGAATAAACATTAAATACCAGTCTCCAAAAATACAGACTGTGTACAGTCCGTTAGGGGATAATACTTCATCTATGATTAAAGAATCCCAAATTATTAAATTAAGTTATCTCAGAGGGACGTGAACTTTTGGAATTCTCCACCCCAGAGAGCTGTGGAGGCTGGGTCATTGTACATATTTATAGTGGAGATAAACAGTATTTGCAACGATAAGGATTATGAGGAGCAGGCAGGAAAGTGGAGCTGAGGCCAATATCTGATAAATCATGATCTTATTGAATGGCGGAGCAGGCTCGTGGGCCAAAATGGCAGACTCCTGCTCTTAAATCCGAACTTCTTCTGTTATGTTGACTGTCACATCATTTGTAAGTTATTTCAAAATCATTTCACTTTACTTGAGGCGTCTGATTCAGAATGTCCATTTTTACGCGTAAATGCCATTTTGGAAACAGAAAGATGGACATTAGAGCAAGAGTTAGGTTTATGTGAAACAGCAAAGAAAATATAAATTCTGGAAGCACAGTATCGAAACGAAATGTGAACCCGACGTGATTTAAACCTGCAGCCTTCTGATCTGGAGTCAGACACGCTACCGAGTATCACGAGGTCTACAATGCCGGCAGCGGATGTTTATCCACATGAAGGTTACTCAAACACAGATTTATTTATCGTGCATTGGTGTAATAAAAAGACGTTACAATCCCCGCCCACTCCCACCGGGAATCACACAGCATCAGAAGCAGCCCTCACCATTTAGTCTCCATCTCACGCCCGCTTTCGTCACTTGCTCCCAGCGGACTGCAGCAAATCGAGAAAGTTAGAGAGGCGGATTGGTTTAGGGAGGTAATTCCCGATCTTCTGTCCCAGGCAGCTGAATGCACGTCCATTAATGGTTGAGAAGTTATGATTAGGAAAGTTCAAGAGCGCAGAATTTGAGGAGCGCAGATATCTCGGGGGATTGTGAGGTTGAAGCAGTCGACGAGTATTTTCAAAAGAAAGAATGACTATCACTTTGAAGTCAACGTGAAATCAGAGGGGAGAATTTCCACTGGCTGGAGTGAAACCTAGCACAGCAGAAGATGGTTATGGTTGTTGGAAGTCAATCCTCCCAGCCCCAATACATCGCTGAAAGAGTTCCCAATGGCAATGTCCTAGGCGGAACCATCTTCAGCCCCTTCATCATGATCTTCTCTGCCACATGAAGTCAGAAGTGGCTATGTTCACTAAAGATTGCACAGAGCTCAGTACCAGTCATTGCTCCGCTGATAATAAAGCAGCCCATTCCCACATGCAGGAAAATCTGATCGACATTTCGGCTTCAGCTGATAAGTGGCATGTAACATTCGCGCCATACAGTTGCCAGGCAATGCCTATCTACAAGAAACAAGGGTTTGACGACCGCTCCTTGGCATTCAACTCCATTACCATCACCGAATCCCCCACTATTAACATCCTATGGGTTATCATTGATCAGAAACGTGACTGGACCAGCCACATAAATAGTGTGGCAGCAAGTGCAGGTCAGAGGCTGGGAATTCTGCGGCGAGTATCTCACCTCCTGACTCTCCAAAGTCTTCCCACCAACGACAAGTCAGCATCTTGGCGGAGCACTCTCCACTTGCCTGGATGAGTGCAGCTTCCATTACACTCCAGAAGCTCAACAACATTTCGGGTAACGCAGCAGCGAGATTGCTGCACCACCCACAACCTTAAACTTTCACTCCCTCTACCACCGACGTAATGTGGCTGCAGTGTTTGCCCTCTAAAAGATGCACTGCGGCAACTCACGAAGGTTTGTTCGGATGCACATCCCAAACCCGCGATCTCTACCCCTTAGAAGGACAAGGACAGCAGGTTCATGGGAACAGCATGATGTATAAGGTCCCCCGCCCACTCTCGCAAGTAACATGCGATCCTGACATGGAAGAATATCACCATCCTTCATCGTGAATGGCTCATAAAACCTGGAAATCTCACCTTAACTGCACTGCAGGATCACATTCACCACACAAACTTCAGCGGTCCAAACAGGCGGCCCACCACCACCTTCTCAAGGGCAATAAGAGATGGGCAATAAATGCTTGCTCTGCCAGCGAGCCCACATCCCATGAACTAATATTTAAAAAACACTGTATTTTATGAGTATGGCTCAAAATGTTCATTTCTGGTGACAGCAAAATCAGGACAACTTTTTCAAATTTAACAGGACAAGTTAATGTTGCCATGCACAGAAATTAGAATCAATAATAAAGACAAAATCCCGTGGTCCTCATTTTCAGATTTAAAAAAGTAAGATTTTAAATAACGTGGAAAAATGTTGCAGTGAAACAGTTTCGAAATTCATTGTGACTTGTATTTGTGCCTTTAATTAAACTTTGTGGTGTCTGACGCCCGTTCATATCTCTTCTTCCTCTGTTGAATGAGAAAGGAGGGTTTTGACATTGACTGCTCCTGATATTTCTGAGCTCATTGCTTATATTGAATTGTTTCTCACCTTGTGGTCAGCGCCAGCTTTAGCTCAGCGGTTACTTCGCAGCACCAACTTATGCAGAAGTTCGAATCTGTCTCACTGCGGGCGCTGCCTGGCGTTTTTTTTGTCATTTCCAATCCCCTTCTTTGACACCGAAACACATTGTTCTCAACATAGCAGTGCGAGATTTTAAAATCGCACCTCTATTGAGTCACAGAACCATTCATATCACAACAGATACCCGGGTTCCATTCTCGCTTTGGGAAGTAACTTTGATATCACCTTTTTTAATTAGAGTCAATTGATTATATTAAGTTACATGAACGAAACCTAGCATTTGACAATGTTGTCAAAAAAGGGGTTCTTAATTCAAAATAATACATTTCATAATTGCGATTCGAACCAAAGAAGCTGGAGGAGAGAGCGACCTGAATTCGGCACTTAGGAACTCTCAGCAATACTGACGGTGGAATATGCAGTTGGAAGTTATTACTTCAGAAATGTACACTCCAGGCGCATGTTCAATGCTGCTGGAAGGCCCAGTGACCAATATATCATCTCAGCCGGGTGTCTCCTGAGCCTTTGAACGGTGTATGGGGAGGTTTGACCCTGGTCCGTGGTATCTTGCCTCCTTCGGATGGACACTCACCCTCTGAGCTCTGGAACTCGGGAAGAATGAATTATTAATCAGTTGCTTCAGTGTTTGAAATGTGGCGTTGATCTGCTGATATTAGCCGATAGCTTTGTTTAGCAGAATGAAAGACATGCTAACATGGTCACTGAGAGACAGACAAAAGTTCAACAACGGAACTTTAATAATTCTGGAAATGTATTCATTGAGAACTTTTTTCACCTATTTGTTTTTATAAACAGTCTGATTTCAGGAGACTGGTTTAAAATGTTCATTGCTCATGCATATTTCATCAGCACACTTAGAGAAGTGATCCGGGAGTAGCTCAAATGCTGAATCCATTTTCTGCAAAAAATTCATTTGACAAACATTTCTCTGACTGTACATAACAACAATGATTTTTTCCATGTCAATATGCTCACCAATTTCTGCGACTGCTCAAAATCTTCTGAATGAGATGCCTCTAAATCTTATCGTAGATCAGGACATGTTAAATCCGACAGGATTAATGAAGCATCTCTTGGTAAAGGATCCCCTTGGGAAGAGTGATCAGAGCAGGGTTTAATTCAAATTCAGATGGAGAGCGATGAAGTTCGTTGACAAACCAGCACACCAAACTTACATAAAGGAGATTGCAAAGGTACTTCAGACGTTGCTAAAGTGGATTGTTAAACTAGATTACATTGTCGGACGGTTGATGAACAGTGATATACTTTTAAGGATATATTTTATAACTCTCAAGAAAAATATATTCCAATGAGGAGGAAAGGTTGCAAAAGCAAACATAGCCATCCGTGGTTAACGAAAGAAGTAAAGCGCCACTGCTTTTTGTCTTTCGTGTCACTTAATTGCCTGGTATGCACTTCATCCGGGCCTGAAGATGTGTCCACTTTCAAAACTGTTCAACTCCTTAATATTTGCTCTATCCCTATGTATATCTCGTCAAATATTTCAAAATTCTTCTCCCTCATTGCAAAGCCTGCATTGTCCCTCTCTTTTTTGGTAAAAGAGTCCAAGTATCCATTAAGAATCATACCCACGTCTTCTGCCTCCACAAATAGATTTAGAAGATTAAAGAAAATAATTCGCTAACGTGAGGTTCAAAACCATTATCTTGTAATAAAATGTCTCATTTTCACTGAGCTATCTGGGCTTGCTTAAGGTGAATGTCTTTGTCGTTGATTTCAGCCAGGCGCATGTTGGCTGCACCACATGGGGTTACCTTGAACTTCAAAGCTTGAACAAGGTTCTCCTGAATTCCATGGGTTAGAAGGAAATCAACCATCAGAAGCAATTTCATTAACCACAGGGATTATGGCAAATTTCTGATCGTAAATCGCCATCAGTTCTTGGCCATGTCCAGAAAATTGCAGACGCGGAAATTTGGTAGTTTAATGACTTTTAATGAAACATTTTCGATTTGTGCAGTTTCGATGAGAGAAATTTTTGTGATCGGAATTTTTTTCCAGAAAGGGTTTCAGCATTTCAGGTTTTCGTGTAACACTTCTCATTGGGTGTTTAGTTAAGCAGGGGTTTATTTAGTGCAGCAGTTATCACTAACGCTGCGCATGCGAAAAGTCTCCCGGGCGGAAACATTATTATTTTTTTAATGTTTTCTGCATTGTAACGAAACAAAAGCAATCCATGTTAGATTGTCGCATAGGGAGTAAACATTAAATACCAGTCTCCTAAAATACAGACTGTGTACAGTCCGTTAGGGGATAGTACTTCATCTATGATTAAAGAATCCCAAATTATTAAATTAAGTTATCGAAGTTTCGAACTTCCGCTAGAGGCAATGTCAGCATTTGTTTTAGTCTGCAAAACAAAGCTATCGACTAATCCCAGCAGATCTAAGCCACATTTCAAAGCTGGAAACAACGCAATAATTATTCGACCTTCCCAGCGATTAAATGGATTTTCTGCAGTCTGCTGGAAACGTCTGATGAAAGCGGCCGTCAGACGGTAACTGACAGGTGAATGCTGCTTCTGTTGCTTTCTGAAACCCGGTAGAAGTAGGCGGGGATTTTAATGCCCTTTTATTGCACCAATGCAGGATAAATGAAATGTGTTTGAGAAACCTCCTTGCATGCGAATTTACGCGACCTCGTGGCGCATCAGCAGCGCATCGGGCTTCAAATCAAAAGGTTCTGTGTTCAAATTGCATCTGGGTAAATTCGTATACTCGCAGAATTGATATTTTCTTTGCTGCTTCACAATAACCACAGGCTTGCTCGAAAGTCTGGCTCATTTTTTCTCCATGGTCGAATTGAACAGAGCCAGATAGATAGGCTGAATGGCGAAAGAGCTGGAAATAGACATGAGGTACTGACAAGGAATAAAATCACTCTGCGATAAGGAAATTGCCTGATTTCTTATGGTTAGTGAAAGGGCTTTTAATGGTTGATTTCCATGCACACCTTGGAATTCAGTTGAAACTGGGTCATGCTCTGAAGAAAAAGTTAATCCCCTGTGGCGGAGCCAAAGGGCGCCTAGTTGTAATCTAGGACATCAACGTTCAGTTTACGCAAGCCTGGCTAGCTCAGTCGGTAGGACATGCGATTCTTAATTTCAAGGTCGTGAATTCGGAGCTTCCATTGTGCGATTATTTTTTGTTGATCATTCTGAGGCCACCGATTAAGATGATTGGGAATGGTCGCGGAAATTGTGAGTTTAATGACTTGGAAAGGAACATTTTTTTTTATTCAGCTCCAGTCAGAGAAATGTTTGTCAAAGCAATTTTTTGCAGAAGTGGGAAGCAGCATTTCAACTGCTCGATGAAATGTTTCTTTGTGTTGAGCTATGTTGCATTAGCAATGACCATGTTCAACACGTCTCATGAAATACAGACTGTGTAAAATCAGATAGACGACAAAACTTCCTCCATGAGTGCAGTTTCACAAACTATTAAGGTTCAGTTGTTGAACATTTGACCGTACCCAGTGACCATTTTAGCATTTCTTTCATTCTGCTAAGTAACGCTTATAACAGTAGAATTAAGCCACATTTCAAAACCGGAAAAAACTCATTAATGTTTTGCTCTTTTCCAGTTCCAGAGCTCAGAGGGTTATTCTCCATCCCTGGGATGCAAGATAACAAATTTCATGGCAACCTCCCCATACACCAAACACAGGCGCAGGAAAACCCCGGGGAAATGTTATGTTGGTCACACAGCCTTCCAGCAGCATTGAAAAGCGTCTGGACTAAGCCGTTCTGAAACAATAAGTTTAAACAGAGTAATTCAACAGTCAGGTTGGTCAAGCGATCTCCTTTGTAAGTGTGGATTCAAATCCCGCTTCTGACATCCTTTTTTTTAAACTACAAACTCATTTCTTTTCACATCACTCTGATTTATAATGGCGAACAAAGAATTGGCAAACCAGTTGACCAAATATTTTCGTATTGTTTTCACGAAGGAAGACACAAATAATCTTTCGGATTAGGGGACCGAGGGTCTAGTGAGAAGAATGAACTGAATGATATCTTTATTGGCGGCAAATTGTTTTAGGGAAATTGAAGGATCGAAGGCCAATAAATCCTCGGGGTCTGATAATCTGCATCGCAGAGAACATAAGGACGTGGCCATAGAAACAGTGGATGCATTGCTGATCATTTTCCAACGATCTATCGATTCTGGATCAATTCCTATGGACTGGATGGTAGCTAATGTAAAACCACTTTTTAAAAAAGGAGTGAGAGAGAGAAAACGAATAAGAATGGACTACTAAGACTGACATCAGTTGTGGGGAAAATGTTGGAATCAATTATTGACGACGAAATACAGCGTATTCGGAAAGAAGTGACAGGATTGGTCCAAGTCAACACAGATTTATGAAAGGGAAATCTTGCTAGACAAATCTTCACGCATTTTATGAGGATGTAACTTGTAGAATGGGCAAGGGAAAACCAGTGGATGTGGTGCATTTGGACTTTCAAAAGTTTTTTGACCAGGTCCCACACGAGAAATTGTTGTGCAAAATTAAAGCACATTCTATTGGGGATAATGCACTGACGTGCAGAGAGAACTGGTTGGCAGACAGGAAGCAGAGACTCAGGTTAAACGTGTCATTTTCAGAATGGCAGTTGGTGATTCGTGGGGTGCTGCAAGGCAAAGTGCTGGGTCCCCAGATTTCACAATATATATTAATGATTTAGAAGCTGAAATTGAATGTAATATTTAAAAGTTTGCAGATGACACTAAACTGGGTGGCGGTATGAGCTGCGAGGAAGAAGCTAAGCGGCTGCAGAGTGACTTGGACATTTTAGCTGAGTGGGCAAATGCATGGCAGATGCAGGATAATGTGCATAAAAGTGAGGCTATCCAATTTGGGGGCAAAAGCACGAAGGCAAAATATTATCAGAATGGCGGCAGCTTAGGAAAAGGGGTGGTGCAACGAGACCTGGGTGTCACTGTACATCACTCATTGAAAGCTGGCATGAAGGTGCAGCAGGAGGTGAAGAAGGCAAATGCTATGTTGGCCTTCATAGCTAGGGATTTGAATATAGAAGTAGGGAGGTATTTCTGCAGTTGTACAGGGCCTTGGTGAGACCTCACCTGGAATATTGTGTTCCGTTTTGGTTTCCTAATATGAGGAAAAACATGCTTGCTATTGTGCGAGTGCAGCGAAGGTTCACCAGACTGATTGCCAGGATGGCTGGACTGACATATGAGGAGAGATTGGTTCGGCTTGGCATTTATTCACTGGAGTTTAGAAGGATGAGAAGGCATCTCATAAAAAACATATACAATTCTGACGGGACAGGTTAGATACAGGAAGAATGTTCCCGATGTTGGTGAAGTCCACAAACATGGGAGACAATCTAAGGATAAGGATAAAGCCATTTAGGACTGAGAGGAGGAGAAACTGCTTCATTAAGATATTTGTTTATTCCCAAACGCATAGAAATGTTGATGCCAGTTCGTTGGATATATTCAAGAGGGAGTTAGATATGACCCTTGCGGCTGAAGGGATCAAGGCATATGGAGAGAAAGCAGGAAAGGGGTACTAAGGTGAATGTTCCGTCATGTCCTTATTGAATGGTGGGCAGACTCGAAGGGTCGAATGGACTACTCTTGCACCGATTTTCTATGTTTCTATGTTTCTATGTGCATGGAATCTGGGCACTTGTTATCCATCCCCAATTGCCCTTGAGAATATGGCGCTGTGCCGTTTCTCGCTGAAGACTTCAAACCCCTCCGTACTTATTCAACAGCTAGAACGTGGTTGTTGGTGAGGGGGGGAGGAGCGAGAGAGAGACTGGTTGTTTAGCGGGAGGGCGTGGACCGAGAACCTTAAAGCTGGGCAGGGGGGAAAGAGAGCCAGGTTGTTGTTGGTTGGGGAGAGAGAGCCTGGTAATTGGGAGGCGGGGAGAGAGAGCCTATTTGTTGGGGGAGAGCGGTTACAGAGATCCTGCTTCTCTCTGGGGTGCAGGAAATGGGAGCATGGTTCTTGCAGGGCGAGAGTGTCTGGTAGTTGGGGATGGGGGCAGAGAGCGAGCCTGGTTGCAGAAACATACAAACATAGAAATTTAAAGCGCAGAAGGAGGCCGTTGTGACCCAGCGTCACCATGCTGGCCAAGTAAAAGCCACGCGGCCCTCAGTCAGCTGCCCTCAAAGTTCTCTATAAACGTATGAGCAATGGTGGAAATGCAAATAGCACCAGTACAACCAGTCCATCCCTCACAATTGCAAAACCTC
This sequence comes from Pristiophorus japonicus, assembly GCF_044704955.1. Classification (NCBI taxonomy): domain Eukaryota; kingdom Metazoa; phylum Chordata; class Chondrichthyes; family Pristiophoridae; genus Pristiophorus; species Pristiophorus japonicus. The sequence goes on along the minus strand of NW_027254395.1, from coordinate 1,576,849 downwards.
TTCAGCTGAAACATTCTACACTCCACCCTAACCGGAGAAATGGGATCCCTGGAAGATGCAAACACAAGTTAGAAACCAGGCCATTTCCGGGAAACTTACTCTACGACATATCCAGGTGATCTAAACAATCAGGGAGATCATCCTGGTCTTATTCGCTTCCCTGCAGTACTTACCATTATAGCAGCCGGGTTACAAGAGGTTATCGAGGCCGCGAGTTCAGGAGTTCGGACAGTGTCGAGGAGGAGGCGACAGTCCGGGGTCGGAGGCCTCTAAAAAGGCCGCGAGTTCAGGAGTTCGGGCAGCGTCGCGGAGGAGGCGACAGTCCGAGGTCGGAGGCCTATAAAAAGGCCGCGAGTTCAGGACTTCGGGCAGCGTCGAGGAGGAGGCGACAAAGAAGTAGAAAGAAATAGAAAGGTGACGTCACAGCCAAGGGTGTAAGTGATTGGCTGGTGATTGTTGAGAAGCTTTTCTTATTTCGCTTCTTTAACAGTGAGTGAACTTTAGCATTGTTGTCGCCAATTTAAGTGTATCTAAGAGTGAAGTCAAGGAAGGAGAGCTCGGTCACGTGATATGTTCCTCCTGTACCATGTGGGAACTCAGGGACACTACCGGTGTCCCTGACGACTACTTGTGCGGAAAGTGTATCCGCCTCCAGCTCCTGACGGTCCGCGTTGCGGAATTGTAGCTTAGGGTGGATTTACTCTGGATCATCCACGATGCTGAGAATGACGCGAGAAGTACGTGTAGCGAGTTGGTCTTACCGCAGTTGAAGGATCCACAGCCAGAGAGGGAATGGAAGACCATCAGGTAGAGAAGTGCAAGGAAGGTAGTGCATGTGTCCCCTGCGGTCATCCCCCTGCAAAACAGATACACCGCTCTGAGTAATGTTGAGGGGGATGCCTCGGCAGAGGAGGGCAGCAGCAGCCAAGTTCATCGCACCGTGGCTGGATCTGCTGCACAGGAGGACAGGAAAAAGAGTGAGAGAGCGATAGTGATAGGGGATTCGATTGTAAGCGGAATAGAAGGCATTTCTGCGAGTGCAAACGAGACTCCAGGTTGATTGGTTGCCTCCCTGGTGCAAGGGTCAAGGATGACCTGGAGTGGGTGCAGGGATTTCTGAAAAGGGAGGGTGAACAGCCAGTTGTCGTGGTGCACATTGGTACCAACGAGAAAGGTGAAAAAAGGGATGAGGTCCTACAAGATCAATTTAAGGAGCTCGGAGCTGAATTTAAAACGTAGGACCTCAAAAGTAGAAATCTCGGGATTGCTACAAGTCCCACGTGCTCGTCAGAGTAGGATTCGCAGGATGGCTCAGATGAATACATGGCTTGAGCAGTGGTGCAGCAGGGAGGGATTCAAATTCCTGGGGCACTGGAACCGGTTCTGGGAGAGGTGAGACCAGTACAAATCGGACGGTCTGCACCTGGGCAGGACAAGAACCAATGTCCTGGTGTTTGATCGTGCTGTTGGGGAGGAGTTAAACTAATAAAATAGGGGGATGGGATCCAATGCAGGGAGACAGAGGGAAACAAAATGGAGACAGAAGCAAAGGACAGAAAGATGATGAGTAAAAGTAGAAACTCAAGGCAAAAAAAAGAAAGGGCCACTGTAAAACATAATTCTAAAGGGTCGAAGTTTAATAAAAAGGCAAGCATGAAAGCTCGGTGCCTCAATACAAGGAGTATTCGGAACACAGGAGAGGGCTCTGAGCTAGTTAGAGCGGGTGAGAGCTTAGATGAAAAGGAGCCCAAGATAGAATGCAAAAGGGATGAGGCGACAGAGCAGAGTAGCACTGGGGAAAGTGCAAACCATGAGGTGATAGAAAGGGACAATGTGTATGAATATAAAGGGGCTGCAAGAGAGGTCAAAACGAAAAATCATGTTTTAAAAAATAGTATTAATTCACTCCAGCTAAACGCAATGCAGCATTCGAAATAAAGTAAATGAGTTGACGGCACAAATCTTTACAAATGTGTATGATTTGGTGGCCATTACAGAAACGTGGTTGCAGGGAGGCCAAGACTGGGAATTAAACATCGAAGGGTATCTGACAATTAGGAAAGATGGACAAGAAAGAAAAGGAGGTGAGGTAGCTCTGTTAATAAAGGATGATATCAGGGCCGTTGTGAGAGATGATATTGGCTCTAATGAACAAAATGTTAAATCATTGTGTGTGGAGATTAGAGATAGTAAGAGGAAAAAGTCAATGGTGGGCGTTGGTTATAGGCCCCCAAATAATAACTTCACGATACGGCGGGCGGTAATCAAGGGAATAATGGAGGAATGTGAAAAAGGAACGGCAGTAATCATGTGGGATTTTTACCTACATATCGATTGGTCAAATCAAATCTCACGGGGTAGCATTGAGGAGGAATACATAGAATGTATACGGTATTGTTTCTAAGAACAGTATGTTACAGAACCTCCAGGATGATCAGGCTCCAGGATGATCAGGGCTGGGAACTCAACATCCAGGGGTATTCAACAGTCAGGAAGGATAGAATAAAAGGAAAAGGAGGTGGGGTAGCATTGCTGGTTAAGGAGGAGATTCAGGCAATAGTTACGAAGGACAATAGCTTGGATGATGTGGAATCTATATGGGTAGAGCTGCAGAACACCAAAGGGCAAAAAACGTTAGTGGGAGTTGTGTACAGACCTCCAAACAGTAGTAGTGATGTTGTGGAGGGCATCAAACAGGAAATTAGGGATGCGTGCAATAAAGGTGACTTTAATATGCACATAGATTGGGCTAACCAAACTGGAAGCAATACGGTGGAGGAGGATTTTCTGGAGTGCATAAGGGATGGTTTTTCAGACCAATATGTCGAGGAACCAACTAGGGGGGAGGCCATCTTAGACTGGGTGTTATGTAATGAGAGAGGATTAATTAGCAATCTCGTTGTGCGAGGCCCCTTGGGGAAGAGTGACCATAATATGGTGGAATTCTGCATTGGGGTGGAGAATGAAACATTTAATTCAGAGACCATGATCCAGAACTTAAAGAAGGCTAACTTTGAAGGTATGAGGCGTGAATTGGCTGGGATGGATTGGCGAATGATGCTTCAGGGGTTGACTGTGGTTGGGCCATGGCAGACATTTAGAGAGCGCATGGATGAACTACAACAATTGTACATTCCTGTCTGGCATAAAAATAAAATAGGGAAGGTGGCTCAACCGTGGCTATCAAGGGAAATCAGGGATAGTATTAAAGCCAAGGAAGTGGCATACAAATTGGCCAGAAATAGCAGCGAACCTGGGGACTGGGAGAAATTTAGAACTCAGCAGAGGAGGACAAAGGTTTTGATTAGGGCAGGGAAAATGGAGTATGAGAAGAAGCTTGCAGGGAACATTAAGACGGATTGCAAAAGTTTCTATAGATATGTAAAGAGAAAAAGGTTAGCATAGACAAACGTAGGTCCCCTGCAGTCAGAATCAGGGGAAGTCATAACGGGGAACAAAGAAATGGCGGACCAATTGAACAAGTACTTTGGTTCGGTATTCACGAAGGAGGACACGAACAACCTTCCGGTTATAAAAGGGGTCGGGAGTTCTAGTAAGGAGGAGGAACTGAAGGAAATCCTTATTAGCCGGGAAATTGTGTTGGGGAAATTGATGGGATTGAAGGCCGATAAATCCCCAGCGCCTGATGGACTGCATCCCAGAGTATTTAAGGAGGTGGCCTTGGAAATAGTGGATGCGTTGACAGTCATTTTCCAACATTCCATTGATTCTGGATCAGTTCCTATGAAGTGGAGGGTAGCCAATGTAACCCCACTTTTTAAAAAAGGAGGGAGAGAGAAAACAGGGAATTATAGACCTGTCAGCCTGACATCGGTAGTGGGTAAAATGATGGAATCAATTATTAAGGATATCATAGCAGTGCATTTGGAAAGAGGTGACATGATAGGTCCAAGTCAGCATGAATTTGTGTAAGGGAGATCATGCTTGACAACGCTTCTGGAATTTTTTGAGGATGTTTCCAGTAGAGTAGATAAGGGAGAACCAGTTGATGTGGTATATTTGGACTTTCAGAAGGCGTTCGACAAGGTCCCACACAAGAGATTGATGTGCAAAGTTAGAGCACATGGGATTGGAGTTAGTGTACTGACATGGATTGAGAACTGGTTGTCAGACAGGAAGCAAAGAGTAGGAGTAAATGGGTACTTTTCAGAATTGCAGGCAGTGACTAGTGGGGTACCGCAAGGTTCTGTGCTGGGGCCCCAGCTGTTTACCCTGTACATTAATTATTTAGATGAGGGGATTAAATGTAGTATCTCCAAATTTGCGGATGACACTAAGTTGGGTGGCAGTGTGAGCTGCGAGGAGGATGCTGTGAGGCTGCAGAGTTACTTGGATAGGTTAGCTGAGTGGGCAATTGCATGGCAGCTGAAGTATAATGTGGATAAATGTGAGGTTATCCACTTTGGTGGTAAAAACAGAGAGACAGACTATTATCTGAATGGTGACAGATTCGGAAAAGGGGAGCTGCAAAGAGACCTGGGTGTCATGGTACATCAGTCATTGAAGGTTGGCATGCAGGTGCAGCAGGCGGTTAAGAAAGCAAATGGCATGTTGGCCTTCATAGCAAGGGAATTTGAGTACAGGGGCAGGGAGGTGTTGCTACAGTTGTACAGGGCATTGGTGAGGCCACACCTGGAGTATTGTGTACAGTTTTGGTCTCCTAACCTGAGGAAGGACATTCTTGCTATTCAGGGAGTGCAGCGAAGGTTCACCAGACTGATTCACGGGATGGCGGGACTGACCTATCAAGAAAGACTGGATCAACTGGGCTTGTATTAACTGGAGTTCAGAAGATAGAGAGGGGACCTCATAGAAACATTTAAAATTCTGACGGGGTTAAACAGGTTAGATGCAGGAAGAATGTTCCCAATGTTGGGGAAGTCCAGAACCAGAGGTCACAGTCTAACGATAAGGGGTAAGCCATTTAGGACCGAGATGCGGAGGAACTTCTTCACCCAGAGAGTGGTGAACCTGTGGAATTCTCTACCACAGAAAGTTGTTGAGGCCAATTCACTAAATATATTCAAAAAGGACTTAGATGAGGTCCTTACTACTAGGGGGATCAAGGGGTATGGCGAGAAAGCAGGAATGGGGTACTGAAGTTGAATGTTCAACCATGAACTCATTGAATGGCGGTGCAGGCTAGAAGGGCCGAATGGCCTACTCCTGTACCTATTTTCTATGTTTCTATATTTCTATGTTTACATGGTAGCAAGCGATCTTATATCTTTTCCTGTGGAATGAGACAGGAATAATAAACGATCTCTGAGAAAATGATCCTCTCGGAATAAGTGATCACCGTATGGTTGAATTTGTAATACAGATTGAGGGTGAGGAATTAGTGTCTCAAACGAGTGTACTATGCTTAAGAAAGGGGGATTACAGTGGGATGAGGGCAGAGTTGGCTAATGTCGACTGGAAACACAGACTAAACGGTGGCACAATGGAGGAACTCTGGAGGACTTTTAAGGACGTCTTTCATAGTGCTCAACAAAAATATATTCCAGTGAAATAGAAGGGTGGTAAGAGAAGGGACAACCAGCCGTGGATAACCAAGGATTAAAGGAGAGTATCAAATTTAAAACCAATAAGGTGCCCAAGGTTCGTGGAAATCTAGAAGATTTGGAACATTTTAAACAACAGCAACGAATGACTAAGAAAGCAATAAAGAAAGGAAAGATAAATTATGAAAGTAACTTGCGCAAAACATAAAAACAGATAGTAAAAGCTTTTACCGATACATAAAACAGAAAAGCGTGACTAAAGTAAATGTTGGTCCCTTCGAAGATGAGAAGCGGGATTTAATAATGGGAAATGTGGAAATGGCTGAGAACTTAAAAAAATATTTTGCTTCGGTTTTCAAAGTGGAAGACTCAAAAACCATGCCAAAAATTGCTGGTCACGGGAATGTGGAAAGGGAAGACATTGAGATAATCACGATCACTAGGGGGGTAGTGCTGGATAAGCAATTGGGACTCAACGTAGACAAGTCCCCTGGTCCTGATGAAATGAAACTCAGGGAATTAAGAGAGATGGTGGAAGTTATAGCAGATGCATTCGTTATAATCTACCAAAATTACCTGGACTCTGAGAAGGTACGAGTGGATTGGAAAGCAGCAAAAGTAACGCCCCTGTTGAAAAAGGGGGCAGACAAAAGGCAGGTAACTATATGCCAGTTAGTTTAACATCTGTAGTGGGGAAAATGATTGAAGTTATCATTCACGAAGAAATAGCGGGACATCTAGATAGGAATAGTGAAATCAAGCAGACGCAACATGGATTAATGAAGGCGAAATCATGTTTAACTAATTTACTCGAATTCTTTGAGTATATAACGAGCATGGTGGATAGAGGCGTAACCGATGGATTGGTTTAATTTAGATTTCAAAAAGGCATTCGATAAGGTGCCACACGAAAGATTACTGCAGAAGATAAAGTTAGGCGGAGTCAGAGGAAATGTATTAGCATGGATTAAGAATTGGCTGGCTGACAGAAAGCAGAGTGTCGGGATAAATGAATTATTTTCGGGTTGGAAATCGGTGGTTAGTGGTATGCCACAGGGATCGGTGGTGCGACCACAAATGTTCACAATATATATAGATGAAGTGGAAGAGGGGATAGAGTGTAGTGTAACAAAATTTGCAGATGGCACAAACATTAGTGGGAAAGCGTGTTGTGTAGAGGACACGGAGAGGCTGCAAAGAGATTTAGATAGTTTAGCGAATGGGCTGAGGTTTGGCAGATGGAATACAATGTCAGAAAATGTGAGGTGATCCACCTTGAAAAAAAACAGCAAAATGTAATATTATTTGAATGGGGAGAAATTACAACATACTGCCGTGCAGAGGTACCTGGGGGTCCTTGTGCATGTATCCCAAAAAAGCTAGTTTGCAGGTGCAGCAGGTAATCAGGAAGGCGAATGGAATTTTGGCCGTCATTTCGAGAGAGATGGAGTACAAAAGCAGGGAGGTGCTGCTGCAACTGTACAGGGTATTCGTGAGGCCGCACCTGAAGTACTGCGTGCAGTTTTGGTCACCTTACTTTTGGAAGGATACACTAGCTTTGGAATGGGTACAGAGCCGATTCATTAGGCTGATTCTGGAGATGAGGTGGTTACCTTATGATGATAGATTGAGTAGACTTGGTCTTTACTGGTTGGAGTTCAGAAGGATGCGTGGTGATCTTGCTGAAAAAATTAAAGTAATGAAACAGATAGACAAGATATAGTTTGTTCCCACTGGTCGGGGAGACTAGAACTAGGGACCACAGCCTCAAAATACGGGGGAGCCAATTTAAAACCGAGTTGAGAAGGAATTTCTTCTCACAGAGGGTTGTGAATCTCTGTAATTCTCTGCACAAGGAAGCAGTTGAGGCTAGCTCATTGAATGTATTCAAATCACAGATAGATAGATTTTTAACCAATAAGGGAATTAAGGGTTACGGGGAGCAGGCGGGTAAGTGAAACTGAGTTCAAGGCAAGATCAGCCAAGATCTTGTTGAATGGCGGAGCAAGCTCGAGGGGCTAGATGGCCTACACCTGTTCCCAATTATTATCTTCTTATGTTCTTTACCCAATTACCAACTCTCGGTCCCAAACCCTGCATGTTCCGGCATGTTCAGTGTGCATCGAACCATCTCTTAAAAGTGGTGAGGCATTCTGCACCACCAGTCTTCGAGGCAGTGATTTTCAGATATGTTCAAGCCTCTGCGGAAAGAAGCCCCAAAAAAGTCCCCTCTAAACCTTCCATCACCACATTAAATCTATGCCACTTCGTAATAGACCTCTCCACCAATGGAAATTGGCATTATTATCCACTATGTCCACGTCCCTCTATATTGTGTAAACATCAATGAATATCCCGTCAAACTTCTCTGTTCCAATGAGAACAAAGTGAGCCTATCCAATATGTCCTCAAAACTAAATTTCTCCATTCCAGGCAGCATCCGAGTAAATCTCCTCTGCACGCTCACGAGTGCAATCACATTCTTCCTGCGATGAGGCGAACAGAACTGCAGGGTTGGTTGGAGAATGGAGATAGAGAAGTCTGATTTTTGGGGCATCGCGGGATTAGCCTGGTTGGTTTTTGCGGGTGTGTGTGGAGCGAGCCTGGTTGTTGGAGGCGGGGTAGGAAGATAGCGCCTGGTTGTTGGAGTCCGGGGGAGACATAGCTTGGTTGTAGCAGGGTCGTGGTCGAGAGCCTGGTTTTTGTTTAAGGGTGGAACCCTGTTCGTGGGTGAGAGCCTGTTTGTTGTTGCGGGGGTGGTGGGCGGAGATAGACACTAGTTGCTTGGCAGGATGGATGGAGAGAAAGCCTGGCTGTCGGCTGTGTGTGAGAGAGGCTAGATGAAAGTGGCGGGGGTAAATTAGTGAGAACCTGGATGTTGCTTGGGAAGGGCCTGGTTGTTCGGACAGGAGGAGGAGAGAGCCTGATTCTTGTGGGGGAGTGAGTGTGGAGAGAGAGCCTGGTTGTTGAGCGGGATGGAGAGAGGTCCTGGTTGGTGGGGGTGTGAGAGAGAGCCTGTATTTGGGGGGGATGCGGATCACATTGAGCCTTGATGTTCTCGTGTGACAGAACCTTGTTGTCGAGGAGGTGGGGCAGTTAAAGGAGATGGAGCCCTGTTGGGTGGATGAGAGAGTGAAACTCTTTTCTGGTGGATGAGAGAGAGAGCATCGTTGTTGAATGAGTGGTGAGAGGCTGATTGTTGATGGGGGAGAGCCTCTTTGATGGGAGGTTGAGGGAGAACGGGTCTGGTTGTTGGGGGATAGTGGGGGAGAGAGAGATCCTGGTTGTTGGGTGGGGAGAGAAAAAGGGGGACAAGTGGGCAGCGGCAAATACAGAGAAATCTCGCTGTTATCAGCCACTGGCAAGATCTTCGCTAAAGTCCTCCTCAACCGCCTTCTCCCTCTGGCTGTGGAGCTCCTCCCGGAGCAGATTCCATCCACTGTTGGGTAAAACAAACAAGATATTTGCAGCATGAAAATTGCAAGAGAAATTCATGATCAGCACCAACCATTGTAGATGTGTTTTTTTTTACTTTACAAAGGCAGTTCACACTCTTAACCACAATGGACTTTGGATCGTCCTCTTCCGTTTCGACTGCCCCCAAATGTTTGTCACCATCCTCTGCTCCCTCCACGACGACATACTTGCCGTGATTCTGAACAACGGATCCAGCACTGCCACAATCCATATCCGGAACGGGGTCAAGCAGGGCTGCGTCATCGCTCCAACCCTTTTCTTGATCTTAATCGCTGCAGTGCTCTACCTCACACTCAGCATGCTACCTTCTGGAATTGATGTGACCTATTTCACCAGTGGGAACCTGTTCAACATTCGTCGCTTGCAGGCCAGGTTCAAGACTGTCCCATTCTCTGTTGGCCAGTTACAGTCAGTGCACCAAGCTTGTGTCTTCGCACATTAAGTGTCTGAACTCAATGTCATAGTCTACATCTTCAACGAGACATATGAAAGCTTGGGCCTTGCACTATACAACCGTAAGACAAGTGTCAACAACCAAAATCACCCCCGCAGCACAGCACTGCCGCACAGTCATCAAAATTCACGGCATGGCCTTGCACAAATTGGACCACTTTCCATACCTCGGGAGCCTATTATCATCAAGGGCAGACATCGACGATGAGGGTGAACACCAACTCCAGTGCGTCAATGCAGTGTTCGAAGAACAGGTACTCAACTCTGGCAATAAGCATATGGTCTACAGATCTTTAGTGTTACCTGCCCTCCTGTCTGTCTCAGCGACGTGGACCATATATCGCAGACACCTCAAATCACTGCAGAAATAAGACCAGCGTTAACTCCGCGAGATTGTGTAAATCACCTGGAAGGACAGACATACCAACATTAGTGTCCTCGTTAAGGCCAACATCACCAGCATCGACGCAATGACCTTTCTTGACCAGCTCAATTGGGTGGGCAACGTTGTTCGAACGTCTGACACAAGACTCCCAAAGCATGCGCTTTACTCTGATCAACCACAAGGCAATGGAGCACCTGGTGGGCAGAGGAAACGTTCAAAGACATTCTCAAAGCCTCCTTGATAAAATGCATCATCGCCACAGGCATATGCGAATCCCTGGCCAAAGACTCCTCGAAGTGGAGGAAGAGCATTCGGGAGGGCGCTGTGTATATCGAGTCACGTCATCGAGAGCATGCAATAAACAAACACAAGCAGTGGAAGGAACGCTTTGCAAACCAGATTCCACACCCATCCTGTCGCACCTTAGACAGAGACTGTTATTCTCGTATTAGACTGTCCAGTCACCTAAGAACTCACTTTTGAGTGCAAGCAAGTCTTGCTCAATTTAAAGAGACTGCCTATGATGATGATGTTTGTTGGGGGGTCGGGGGGTGGAGAGAGAGCCTGGTTGTTGGGTGTCGGTTGAAGAGCGAGCTTCACGTAGGGGGGATCGATAGAGCCTGGTTGTTGGCGGAACAGGGGGAGAGAGATTGAGAGAGATTTTGCGGGGAGAGAGAGAGCGAGATTATTTTGTGGCCAGAGAGCATGGTTTGGGAGTGGGGAGACTGGAAACTCGGGGAATGAAAACCATGTTCTTCCAACCCGCTTTATACCCAACCCAACAAGTTGGAGTGGAAGTAATCCAGAGGTCACAACACTTGGTACAAATAAAACTGCGCATATCTATCGGCGTGCGGGTGCGTGGGGCGGGGTTGGGGGTCGTTTGTGGTGGTGGTGGGCTGCTTAAGATGCACTTGCGCTTGGCCCAGAGACTTAGGCTGAGGAAGAATGAATTTGCACTTCGGTAAGGGACCTCGACGACTGCGGGAGGGAGGCACTTGCGCTGGGTAAGGAGGGACTTCGGTTGTCTGAGCTATGTATTCATTCTGACTTCAGAAGGCCAATGAATCATCTCACAATGTACAAAGTTCAGCTGAGCATTGGCATTTTAAAATTCAAGAGAAATTTCAAGGTGTGGTATTTCCTCCAAGGGAACCAATCAGCAAGTGGTGATCTCACAATGGAGAGCCAATAAGAGAAACGGCTGTATCCAATTTAATCTAATGAATGTCAAAAGTGGAATCGTCCACACGCATCCAGAGAAGACTGTGATTAAAACGCAGCGCCGTGGACCGCTCGGCCATCTTGTCTGAAAAGGGCGATAATTGCAACTTATCACTTGCACATGTAGAACCTTTCAGTTGGGCAGTTATTCCGTGCTGCTGGACGGCCCCGTGAGCGGAATTTTCTCCCCCCTGGACTTTCCGGAGCCTGAGCACGGTGTATGGGTATGTAGGGCCCGGATCCGCTAACGTGCATCCCAGGGATGGAATTTAACCCTCTGAGCTCTGGAACTGGGGAAGAGATGCTTCGATCTGCCGGTATTAGTGGAGGCGCGGCTGGGAGACATTGTATTTTGTTGATTTTTCATCATGATAATATGCGGAATTATGTGCGAAAAAGAACAAAGTGCTCAAAAACGACAAGAAAAAACATAAGAAATGTCGTAAATTTTGATAAACTCTTTAATTTGTTTCCTGGTCATTTGGTTGTTCGGCGTACACAGAGGGAGCCAGGATTCGGAAAGCAACACACTAAATTCACAATCTTTTATAATAATAACATGCAATAAATTATACTGTGAGTGTGTGGGTTGTGGGCGGGGTGGGGGGGGGCGGTGAGATTAATCACTATTGATTTGCCAATAGCTTTGTTTAGCAAATAGATGCTAACATAGTTACTGAGGGACAGTGGATACATCAATAACTATACTTTAATAATTTGGGAAAATTAAATTATTGATTAATTTTTGTCCCCTATCTGATACACACTCTGTATTTGATGAGACTGTTATTAATGGTCATTGCTCATTCGACAAGGAACCAGGGGTCACTTATGTTATATTGTAATTCACAGCAAATGTATTGTTTAAATTAATATTTCTGCCCTTGCTTGAACCGGGCATCTTTTGCATGTGATGCTAAAGTAATAACCGTTACACGACAGAAACCTTTGCTTACGTCAGCGCCAACAGAGAAGTGTTCAGCGGCAAGCTGAAATGCTCCATCCCACTTGCTGCAAAGCATGTCTTTCACATACGTTTCTCTGACCGAAAATACTCAAAACATATATTTAATTGAAAAATTTTCAATGTGTCATTAAACTCCCGATTTTCCGCATCCACTCCCAAACTTGTGAATCAGACGCGTTTAGTTTTGCCCAGAAAATCATTGTTCATTTGAAATCATCTGCTTCCTTTCTCATTACTTTGTTTGCCACCAACTTAGTGTAACCATGGTAATCTGATTCACTATTCCTTCTTCTAAGTCATTTTATTTACAATGAAAATCTGAGGCACTCATACAGATCACTGCTGGACACGACCATTCACAGTCTGCCAATTGGGGAACATCGCCAGTATCCCTCCTCTCAATTCCCTGCCCATGTTCACACATTGCCTCAGTGTTGTTTTTTTTCCAACATTCCATTGTGTGGAACCTTTCAAACGCATGCTGGAAATCATCATCTTAAATAGTAAGAACCATCCCATGAATCAGATTTCGCCTTTCCTTGTCTTTGGGAGGATATATTTGCCTTGGAGCTAGTGCTCCATAGATTTTATAAAAGAAAGACGTGGATTTATAGGTGGATACAAACATAGAAAATAAGTGCAGGAGTGGGGCTATTCGGCCCTTCGTGCCTGCACCACCATTCAATAAGTTCATGGCTAAATTTTCACTTAGTACCACTTTCCTGCTTTCTCTCCATACCTCTTGATCCCTTTTCCGATAAGGGCCAAATCTAATTCATTCTTCAATATATCTAACGGACTGCCCTCAATAAATCTCTGCGGTGGTGAACTCCAAAGGTTAACAACTCTCTGAATTAATAAGTTTCTCCTAATCTCGGTCCTAACTGGCTTACAAATTATCCTCAGACTGTGACCTCTGGTTCTGGACTCCCCCAACATCGGGTTCATTCTTCCTGCATCTAATCATTCCAATCCCGTAAGAATTTTGGATGTTTCTATGAGATCCTCTCTCACTCTTCTCAGTTCAAGTGAATACAGGACCAGTCGATCCAGTCTCTCCGAATATGTCAGAACTGCCATCCCGAGAATCAGTGTGTTGAACCGTCGCTGCACTCTCTAAATACCAATTCCTTCCTTCCTCAGATTCGGCCACGATCACTGAACACAATATTCCAAGTGAGGCCTTACCGTGACCCTGTATAACTGGAGTAAGACATCCCTGCTCCTTTACTCAAATACCCTGGCTATGAATAGCCAACATGCCATTTGCCTGCTTCACCTCCTGCTGCACCTGCATGCCATCCTTCAATGACTGATGTCGCATGGTAACCAGCTATCGGTGCACCTTCTATTTGCCTAATCTGCTGCCATTCAGCTAATAATCTGCCTTCATGTTTTTGCCACCAAAGTGGATAACCTCATATTTTTCCACATTACTCTGCATCTGCCGTGCATTTGCCCACTCATCTGAAAAGTCCAAATCACCAAGTAGCCTCTTACCATCCTCCTTACAGCTCACACCGCCACTCAGCTTCGTATCATCTGCAAATTTGGAGTTATTACTCTCAATTCCTTCATCTGCATCATTGATGTTTATTGCAATTGCTCGTGTCCCAGCACTGAGCCCTGCTGCACCCCACGAGTCACTCCCTGCCATTCTAAAAAGGATCCGTTAATCCGAACTCTTTGCTTCCTGTCTGCTAACCAGTTATCTATCCACAGCAATACTCCCAATACAATGTGCTTGAATTTTGCACACACATCTCTTGTATGGTACCTTGTCAAAAGCCTTTTGAAATTCCAAAAAGACCACATCCACTGGTTCTCCCCTTGTCTGCTCAAATTGTTACATCCGCAAAAAATTCCAGAAGATTTATTATGCATGATTTCAATTTCATAAATCCATGCTGACTTGGACAGATCTGTCACTGCTGTCCAAAAACGCTGCTATTTCAACTTTAGTAACTGATGGCAACATTTTCCCCAAGACTGATGTCAGGCTAACGGGTCTGTAATTCCCCGTTTTCTCTCTCTCTACTTTAAAAAAAAAAGTTGTGTTACATTAGTTACCCTCCTGTCCATACGATGTGATCCAGAGTCGAGAGCCTGTTGGAAAATGATCACCAATCCATCCTCTATTTCTCGGGCCACTTCATTAAATACTCTGGGACACAAACTATCAGGCCCCCGGGCATTATTGGCCTTCAATCCCGTCAATTTCCCCAATACAATGTCCTGACTAATATGGATTTCATTTAGTTCCTCCTTCTCACTCGAATCTCTGTCCCCAATATTTCCGGAAGGTTATTTGTGTCTTCCTTCCAGAAAACAGAACCAAAGTATTTGTTCAATTGGTCTGCCATTTCTTTGTTCCCCATCTTAAATTCATCTGATTCTGACGACAAGGGACCTACGTTTGGCTTCACTAATCTTTTTCTCTTAACATATCTATAGAAGCTTTTGCGTTTAGTTTGGCGTGTCAATGTATGTGGTGTCCTCTTCGGGTTGCTCGGAGCTGTTAGCGAACCGAAATCCGATTTGGTCCAAATGTTTTCTGCACGTTAGTCCAATGGCCAATTTGATCTGAAAAACCCGTCTCCCTTCTTTGGCTATGACCGTGACAGCGAGCCGTTTGGACCATGTCCATAATTGACTACAAACACAGGATCATTGACTCCAATATCGCGTGACAAATTTGCGCGATCATGATAAATACTTTTTTTGGTCCCACCGGCCCTCTACTTGATCATGGAGATCAGGCATCAGGGTACACAAGGGAGGACCTAGTTTCGAGCGCCCTTTTCGGGAGCAGATCTGCTGGGGGAACCCAGGTGAGCGACAGGGTTCTGGTGCGGTAGCTGCACAGAACTCGGGATGGTCCGGTCTTCAGGGAGCCTTGCGACACGCGTTTCAAGCTTTGCTTGACGGTCTGAACTTTCAATTCTCTCTGGCCTTTGGATGCGGGCTTGAATGAGGCAGATCACACGAGCTGTATCCCATTGAGCCTCATGAATTCGTTGAATTCAGCACTGGTGAAACATGGCCCATCGTCGCTGTCTAATACATCAGGTAGGCCGTGTGTTGCAAAGATGGCTCTTCGGCTTTCAATGGTGGCGGTGGACGTGCTTACAGAAAATATTACACTTTCAATCCATTTTGAATAAACATACATGACAACCAAGACATTTTTCAGAGCAATGGGCCCGCATCGGCATCGTGGATCCTCGACCACGATTTCGAGGGCCACCACCACAAACTTAGCGGTGCCTCTCGACGTACATTATTCAGTTGAGAGCATGTTTAGCAGCATAGTGACAAATGGAATTTTTCCTGAGATGTGTGAGGCATTGCATTTCGCGAGGGCTAATAAGGAAATGGAATACACATGAAATGGTAGGATACTGGGAATGCAGAGCAGGAAATGGAGCTGGAGGGCATGTCCACAGATGCCTGAAAGTAGCACGCCAGTTAGATACGGTGGTTAAGAAGGCATCCGGAATGCTTGCCGATGTTGCCCGAGGCACAGAATACAAGAGCAGGGGGATTATGCTTAAATGGGATAAAACACTGGTTTGGCCACAGCTGGATTACTGTGTGCAATTGAAGTAACTACATTACAAGAAATACATAACTGCCCTGAGAGGGCACAGCGGAGCATTAGGATGATATTGGCGGAATTGAAGAATTTAAGTAATCAGGACAGATTGGATAGGCTGGATTTATGTTCATTGGAACAGACGAGATTACGGGAGACATCATTGAGGTGGATAACATTATGATGGGCCTCGATTTAATGGATAGAAACGTCATATTTCTCACCGATAAGGCGTCAACTACCAAGGGATAAATTAAATATATTTGGTAGAAGGTTCAGAGGGAATTTGAGGGGAAACTCTTTTACGCAGAGTGTTGTTGGTGTCTGCAGCACACTGGCTGAAAGCATGCTAAAGGCAGAACTCCTCACAAGATATCAAAATACGTGGATGTGCACTTGAACTCCCATAACCTGCAGAGATAGGGACCTAGAGCTGGAAAGTGGGATCAGGCTGGATAGCCTCTTGGTGGCCGGCATGGACACGATGGGCCGAAATGTTCTCCGTCCATGCTCAAAACTTCTATGGTTCGATGATTCTATGACAAAGCACCGAAATGTTTTTCCAAACTCTTATAAAGAATTGTATCGTTGACTTATTTGTATGTCATGAACTTAATGTCGTCATAACAGTTTTATGATAAATTTAATCCATGAACTGAAGATAAAACAAGCTCTTTTAGTTTGGAAGCGTCGCACTTTCTGCATTAAACAGCCACTGTGCGCAAACTCACCATCTCTTATGCAGAAAACCATCCAACATGAACCATTCACATTCGATCGAATACAAAACTCTAAAGCGTGTTGTCATAATGACGTCGGCACAAGGAAAACAGCTGATTGTTGAGTAGCGCGGGAGTGTTTTTGTCTACTAGTTTTATGTTTATATCACAGTCAAATAGTTCAAGCTCCTAGTTTAGTTCATAGCCAAATAAATAGAAGCATGGTGTGGAAGCTCAATCCCATAGAATGCAAATACTGTGCCATGTGCGAACTGCTGGACGGTTCATGTAGCCTGGATGATCACATGTGCGTGATGGTTTTCTCGACCAACATGTCGAGGAACCAACTTGAGTGTTGGCCAAACTCGACTGGGTGATGTGTAATGAGAAAGGTCTAATTAGCAATCATGTTGTGCGAGGCCCCTTGGGAAAGAGTGAACATAATATGGTAGTATTTTTTATTAAGATGGGGCGTGACACAGTTAATTCAGAGACTAGGGTTCTGAACTTAACGAAACGTAATTTCGATGGTATCAGACGTGAATTAGCTGGAATTTACTGGCGAATGATACTTAAAGGTTTGACGGTGGATAGGCAATGGGAAACATTTGAAGATCACATGGATGCACTTCAACAATTGTTCATCCCTGTCTGCAGGAAAAATAAAACGGAGAAGGTGTTTCAACAGTGGCTAACAAGGGAAATTAGAGATAGTGTTAAATGCAAGGAAAAGGCATATAAATTGGCCAGAAAACGCAGCAAACCTCAGGACTCGGAGAAGTTTAGAGTTCAGCAGAGGGGGACAAAGGGTTTAATTAGTAGGGGGAAAATAGAGTATGAGAGGAAGCTTGCTGGGAAAATCAAAACTGACTGCAACATTTTCTATAGATATGTGAAGAGAAAAAGATTAGTGAAGACAAACCTAGGTCCCTTGCAGTCAGAATCGGGTGAATTTATAATGGGAAACATAGAAATGCCAGAACAATTGAACAAATACTTTGGTTCTGTCTTCATGAAGGAAGACACACATGCGGATATTAACGCTGTGTCGTATATTTCCAAAAAATGGTCGTTACTTCATATTTTGTGGCAAAATGAACGACATATGGGCGTTACACGTCATTTCAGCGTTAAAAAATGACGATAAGTGGGCGTTATGCATGCCAAAATAATGCAACGTCGAGTTCAGACTGTGTAACAAGTGTCTCTGTCTATAGTGTGTGTCTATCCCAGTGAGGATTCAGACTGTGTAACAACTGTCCCTGTGTACAGTGTGTGTCACTCCCAGTGAGGAGTCAGACTCTGCAAGAAGTGTCCCGACAACCGTCCGCGATCTCTTCACTGCTGTAAGCTGTTGGGCGCTCTCGATGTTCATCACATTGGCGCCCATGACTTCAGCTGCCAAGGTCCTAAACTCTGAATTCCCGACTGAAACCTCTTCGTTACTCCACCTAGCTCCTGCTCGTTCAAACGCGACGAAAAACTCCCACTTTCACTGAACTTATGATAATCTGTCCGAACATCTTTTTACGTGGCTCAGTGTCAGATTTAACTTGGAACGTTTCAATACAATAAAGCCGCTATATAAATGCAAGTAATTATTGTCCCGGTGTTGTTTTAATAAAACTGTACCTCATAATGCAGCTCGAGGCTGATCTGCTTGGTATGTTTATCACAACTGGCTTCATAGTTTGAAAATATTAAATAAAGCTTCCTTCTCCAAATGACCTATCGACATGAACTGTCCGCCTCTGGGCCCTACTCGAAGGCTGGAAAAGCAATTTACACACGATGGTGAGACTGAGTGGGAACAGAAGAGTAGAGCTGCGACTCTAAAAATACCATCCCACAGATTACCGGGAAATATCCCCATAAACCTGCAACAATTCAGAGAATCATATAGGCCATTCGGTCCATCCACTCTCTGCTTGGTTGAGGGACCAATCAGTGCCTCGCTCTCCCTGTAGCCCTGCAAACTATTTCTTAACAAGTGCACAGAGCAGAACAACACAATGCATAAAACAAATCCTCCTCATCTCTGCTCTGGTTGCTTTGCCAATTGTTGGAAAACTGTTTCCTTTGGTTACCCACCATCCTACCCCTTGATGCATTATCTCGCGAATTACTCCATCAAACCCCCTCAAGTTGCCTCCATGTCACCTCCAGATTGTCGCCTCACTCCCAAACAGGTGCATTACATTGTACTCTTCATCCATGCGTTCACCTTTCCATCCATACTCTCCTCTCAGGTCCAGTTCAGCAGACAGCAAGTTAACATGTGTTTTTACATTGCCAGTCGAGCAATTTAACGCCCGGCGTTAACCTCTTTAAAACACAAGGGCCGCAATCGAATAGAAACTTAGATACCTGGAAATTTACAGTGCAAAAGCAGGCCAGTTCGGCCCATCGTATCTGCGCTGCCCGTCAAATATCTACTCGGCCCTCGGTCAGTGGCCCTAAATGTTATCTATACAGCTGTGAAGAATGAATAATGGCGGAAAGGCATGGAACACACTGCCCAACCAGTCCGCCCACACATCTGCGACACGCCTTACACCCTTACACTGAAACATTCTGCTCTCCACACCAACTCGAGTCATGTGATCGACTGGTAGAGGAATAATCAGATTTAAACCTCCAGGACAATTTAGTGGAAAGAAGTCTAGGAAAATTTGTCTCGAACCAATGCAGGCGATCGAAACTAGTCCAGAAAATGGCCGTGGCCGTATTCCATTTTCTGCAGTACTTACCATCGTACCTTAACGGGCCAACAAGAGGATATCCAGTCTAATCGCACGAACCAGCTCCACGTTGGTAAACCTGCAGGTTACGGCACTTTAAGTTCCCATCCAACCATGTCTTAAATACGGTGAGGATTTCTGCATCCATCGCTCTTTCAGACCGTGAGTTCTAGATAAGTGCAATACTGATCATAAAGAAACACCTCGTAAAACCCCTCTAAACTTTTCAATAACCACCTTTAAACTATGCTCCAGCTTACTAGTCACTCCACCAATGGACAGTGGCCCTTATTCTCCACTATGTACAGGCCGCTCAATATTTTGTACACCTGTACACATAGTTTTGCATACAGATAGAGCAGGCAGTGAAGAAAGCAAATGGCATGTTGGCATTCACAGCTAGAGGATTTCAGTATAAAGCAGGGAGGTTTACTGCAGTTGTACAGACCATTGGTGCGGCCCCGGCTGGAATATTGTTTTCAGCTCTGGTCTGCCAATCTGAGGAAGGACGTTCTTGCTGTTGAGGTAGTAAAGCGAAGCTTCACAAGGCGGTTCCTGGGATTGCTGGACTGACTGGATCAACTGGGCTTGTATCCACTTTGTTTAAAAGAATGAGAGGGGGTCTCATAGAAACATAGACAATTCTGACGGTATTGCACAGGTTAAAGGCAGGAAGAATGTTCCCGTTGCTGGCGAGTTCCAGAACCAGGGGCCACAGTTGAAGAATAAGGATTAAGCAATTTAGGACCAAGATGAGGAGAAACTTCTTCACTCAGAGAGTGTCTAACGTGTGGAATTTACGATCGCAGAATGTTGCTGAGGCCAATTCGTTAGATATATTAAAAAGGGACTTAGATATGGCCCTTACAGTTAACTGCATTAATGGGTATGGAGAGAAGCAGGAAAGGGGTTCTGAAGTTGAATGATCAGTTATGACCTTATTGAATGGCGGTGCAGGTTTGAAGGACCGAATGATCTGCTCCTGCACGTAATTTCTATGTGTCGATGTTTCAATGAGGTCTCCTCTCAAACTCCTCTGTTCCAATGAGAAGAAAATCCAGATTATCCAATCTGCAACATTTTAACCCGAGATAACAAAAACAGGGCCCAGAGACAGAATTAAACGCCAGGTAATAAACACAGAAAACTCAAGTGAACCCCTTGCGTCCAAATTCTGGTTCGGGTCTCCGTCTGTCCGCTGGGGATGGGTCCCGGTCAGTCCTCTGTCGACGAGGTCTCATTCAGTCCCCTGGTCAGGGGTCTGTGTCAGTCTCATTTGGAGAGGTTTCCAGTCGGTCCCCTGGGCAGGGAGACTTGGTATGTCCCCTGGGGAAGGGGACTCGGACAATCCACTCTGGAGAGGGTCTCATTCAGTCCCCTTGGGAAG
Source organism: Pristiophorus japonicus (assembly GCF_044704955.1). Taxonomy (NCBI): domain Eukaryota; kingdom Metazoa; phylum Chordata; class Chondrichthyes; family Pristiophoridae; genus Pristiophorus; species Pristiophorus japonicus. The sequence goes on along the minus strand of NW_027254395.1, from coordinate 1,556,376 downwards.
TTCTTGTCTGTCCCCTGGGGAGAGGATCTCGGTCGGTCCGCTGGGGAGAGGCTCTCGTTCAGTCCACTACAGACGAAACCTCATTACACATGGAAGCCACTGCCAGTATGGGACGCCGTCAAAAGTAACACAACCGGGCTGCAACACTTTCAAAAATCAATGCCCATGAGAGAGTGTTTATTTGTGAGTATAAGTGTGTAAGAGCAGTTCGGAGTATGTCTGTGTCAGTGGATGCATCAGTGTATCTGTGAATGTGAGTGTGTGTGAGTGTCTGTGTGTGTGAGTGTCAGTGTGTGTGTGTTTCTGTGTGTGTGTATTTGTGCATGTGTCCGGGTGTGAGTGTCATTGTGCGAATATCACTGTGTGTGTGAGTGTGTGAGTGTGTGAGTGTGTGAGAGAGCTTATGTGAATGTGACTGTGTGAGTGTGACTGTGTGTGTGTGAGTGTTTGTGTGTCAGAATGTATGCGTGCGTGTGTGAGTGTGATTGCGTGAGTGTGCGTGCATGTGTGTGTCTGACTGAGTGTATGTGAGTGTGTGAGAGTGTGTCAGAATGTGTGTATGAATGTGTGTGAGTGTGTGAGAATCTGTGTGTGTGAGGGTGTGTGAGAGTATGTGTGATTGTGTCTGTGAGAGTGTGTGTCAGAGTGAGAGTTTTTGTGTGAGTGTGTGTCAGAGTGTGTGAAATTGTGCGTGTGTGAGGTTGCGTGAGAGTGTGTGGGAGAGCGTGTGTGAGTGTGTGTGTGAGTGTGACTGTGTGTGTGAGTGTTTGTGTGTGAGAATGTATGCGTGTGTGTGTGAGTGTGATTGCGTGAGTGTACGTGCCTGTGTGTGTGTGACTGTGTGCATGTGAGTCTGTGGAAGTGTGAGTTTGTGTGAGAGAGCTTGTGTGAGTGTGTGTGTGAGTGTAACTGTTTGTGTGAATGTTTGTGTGAGCGGGAATATGCATGTGTGTGTGAGAGTGTGTGAGAGCGTGTGCAAGACTGTGCAAGACTGTGAGTGTGTCTGTGAAGGTTTGTGTGATATATGTGAGCTTGAGTGTGAGCTTGAGTGTGTGTGTGTCTATGTGTGTGTGAGTGTGTGAGTATATGTGTGAGTTCGTATGAGTGTGCGTGAGTGTGTGTGAGTATGTATAATTGTGACTGTGCCTGATCTCCAGCCATAATCCTATTAAATGACGGAGCAGGCTCGAGGGGCAGTATGGCCTACTCTTACAACTATTTCGTAAGTTCTTATAATTGACGTCAGCGCGGACACGATGAGCCGAAATGCCCTCCTTCTGCTGTCAAAATTCTGAATGATTCTATGTTTCTATGTTCTCGATTAGTTTGTGGGTCTGTGTTATTTTGAGGTTCTCCATCACTTTCTGGTTCACTATTGGTTTGAGGATTTGTATTAAATTCAGGTTCTCTTTTCGTTTATCTTTCTGTATTAGTTTGAGGATCTGTATTAGTTTTTGCATCTCTGTTAGTTTTTTGATCTGTACTAGTTTGACGTTCTCTATCAGTTTGAGGTTCAGTTTTACTTTGCGTGTATATGCTAGTGTATCGGGACTGTATTAATTTAAGGTTCTTTATTAGTTGAATGGCTGTATTAGATTCAAGAACATAACAACAAAAGAGATAGAATCATGACTGGGCCACTTGGCCTCTCGAGTCTGCTCCGCCAATTAATAAGATCGTGGCAGTTCTGAAAAAGGAGTGAGCTGCACTTACCTTTCCGCTAACCCATAACTCCTCATTCGCATATCGCAAGAAAAATCTGTCTATCTCCGCGTTAAATATAATCAATGGCCCAGCATCCACAGCTCTCTGCGGCAGAGTATTCCGCAGCTATGCAACCCTTGGAGTGAATGAATTCGTCCTCATCTCAGTTTTAATCAGTCGACGTTATTCTGAGACGATGTACCCAACTATTTATTTCCGCTGTGAGTTGAAATATCCTCTCTGCATCCACTCTGTCGAGTGCCTCATTAGTTCACATGTTTCGATAAGATCAACATTCATTATTCAGTGCTCCAGTGAGCATATGCCCAACCTACTCAACTTAACTTGATAAATTGTTCCCCCCCATCTCCGGAATCAACCGTCTCGAAATAGCCTCAAATGCAATTATATTCTTCCCACCAACAGAGACCAAAACAGTAGTCAGTACATTAGTGTGGCCTTTACAATGCCCTGTACAGTTGTAAAAGGACCTCACTGCTGTTTAGTCCATCCCCCTTTGCAGTAAAGGCCAACATTCCATTTGCCTTCCTGCTTACTTGATCTCCCTGCATATTAACTTTCTGTGCTTCATGCACAGCGGCTCACAGGTCTCTCTGTACTGCAGCACTCTGCACTTTTTCTCCAATTAAATTATAATTTGCTTTTCTATTTTTTCTGCCAAAGTGGAAAATCTCAACTTTTTCCCACATTATTCTCTATGTGCCAATGATTTCCCAATCACTTAGCCTCTCTCTATCCGTTTCAAGATTTCTTTGCTGTCGCACCCATTTTTGGAAGATCAACAAACTTGGATACGTTACAGTAGGTCCTTGAATCCAAATCATTGTAAGTATATGAGGTCCCAGCACCAATCACTCCGGCACTCCAATTGCTACTGTTTGCCAACTGGAAATATCAGTTTGGTGTACCGTATGAGTAGAACATGCTGTGTGAGTTTGAAGTGCTGGATCAGTTTTAGATTACTCTATGAGTAAGAGGCAATATATGAGCATGATGGGCTGTGTTCGTGTGAGGTGCTGTACGAGTTTGGACGGCGGTATTGTTTAGAGGCGTTGCATTAGTGTGATCGGCTGTATTAGTTGGAGGGGATGTATTAGGTTGAGGGGCTCTATTATTTGAGTTTCTTTATTCGTTTGAGGACGATTGACATAAATTAATCTCTTTAATTGTTTGTCTGAACGGCCAGAGTTAAGGAGGGCAGCTGCATCCTCGAGTCGAATACAACAGGCCTGACCGGCCACTCTAACATTGGGATTGGAATTACTGAACGGCCACAGCAGATTGAAATACTTTACTGAAAAAATATACGATGTAAAGATGGGCCTGATTGTATTTTATACAACAACCACATTGCTGGCAGAATGCAGATGGCGATTTTCAACGTTTAATTAATTGTATCAGAATTGTGCAGTCTTTGGGGTTTTAAATTTCAATCTCTGCACTGAATATATTCCATGACAACAGATACCTATCAGTTTGTCGTAATCTGTTTTTCAAATTGTTAAAATAACTATGTTGAGCGATATTGCAACCTCAGTGTCAACATGGAGATACCGCAGGGTATAAATTTAAGGCGCTGGGAATGTATCATCTCAGAATATAATTCCTGGAGATTGCCTGCAGCACAAAGGGTCACATCGCTTCATACACAAAATGCATCAAGCACTTTACAGTGCGAAGAAAATATACTATGTAATCGTTGCCGTTATTGGTGTTTATGGTAAGTGAATATAACCATTGAAGTTGTGTAAATCTGTGACTGAGCTGGTCTCTGATTTCGATCTATGACTGGTTATGTTACACGCTGGTGTAGTGGTCACGATTTTAAATACACGAGCTCCGTGAATTCATTCTGTTGCGTCAAGCATTCTCAATATCCTCTGCGATTTGATTCCATTGACTCAGCTGAATATAAATTCATGTTTGTAACTACAGGCTTGTTTAACTATCAAGTTGTTGCCCTTAGTGGAATATCGTGTACTTTTGAATCAGTCCTCAGTATACCCATCTCTCTGATAGTAGGGAGGAATGGCAGTGTCTGTCCCTACACAGCTGTACTGTGTGAGGGTCTCAAGCCCGTCTGTAAAACATACCGTGACCATGTATTTATAGGAGTGTAGTTCAATGTGGAATTTACTGAGTGTGGGTCGCCAACTGGTGTGGAACGCCATATCCCAGTGACCATATATTTATGGGAGAGACTGTCATTGTGGGATGAACTGAGTGCTGATTACTAACATGTGTTGAACATCATAGCCCAGTGATCATATGTTACTGTGAGTGCAGCAACATAGAAAATAGGTGCAGGAGTAGGCCATTCTGCCCTTCGAGCCTGTACCACCATTCGATAAGATCATGGCGGATCATTCCCTCGGTACCCCTTTCCTGAGTGCTCTCCATATCCCTTGATCCCTTTAGACGTAAGGGCCATATCTAACTCCCTCTTGAATATATCCAATGAACTGACATCAACCACTCTCTGTGGCAGCGAATTGCACAAGTTAACAACTCTCCGATTGAAGAGTTTTCTCCTCAGCTCAGTCTTAAATGCCCTCCCCTAAGCCTAAGACTGTCTCCACTGTTTCTGGACTTCGGCAACATCGGGAACATTCTTCTCACATCTAACCTGTCCAATCGCTTCATAATTTTATGTTGCTATGCGATCCCCTCTCATATTTCTCTGCTGGATGTACTGAGTGTGGCTCACTTTCTGGTGTGAAGTAATTTGCTTCTACTTTTCAGTTATTGCTTTAGGTGACAGATCTCTGCATGCAAAAGAGCGGTATGTGTATTTTATGAATGTTGTCGATGTCAAATGAGAATGTTGAAGATGGTTGAGAATACGTGCATTGGTATTGCTCTCTTTCCTATTGAACTCAACCAATAGAAGCACATGTTAACTCTCTACTGACATTTACAGAGCAACGTTACATTATTCAAATACACTGTATGTTGAATTATTCTTCATTTAAGCATAGTTAGTGCCAACACTTTACATTTTTGGTGCTGATTAATGTTCTACCCCCCCACACGGTCCTGAGAATGTGTGGGTCATGTGTGCTGAATTTAGTGATCCTGCTATTGCACAGAATGAATATTGAGCTGATGTTATTGACTATTCCACTGCTGTAACAGTTTAAAGTTTGACGAACCGCTTACTAATTATGATTCAAGTCTCCGCCCAGATAATGATGCTCTAAGCAAAGAGAGGACAGTTACGTATAACTGAAAAACACACACATCGGGTTTTCATAATACATGGTCCGTCCGGGGCCAGTAAATAATAACATTATTAAATTGATAATAATGAAATAAATAGTGCAATGGTTCATTAAATAAACCATTTGAATATCTGCAATGCTGTGATATAATTGATAACTGTTGTTAGTTTGTACGTAAATACGAATAAGTCCATCGAAATTTCAGTGCAAAACAGGCCATTCTTCTAATTAATTAATGCCGGCGTTTAAGCTGCATATTTGCCTCTTCCCACCACTCTTCATGTAACCCTATCAGCATAAACCTCTATTACATTCTACCCCATGTATTTGCAAAGGCCAATGAGGCCTTCGTCCCTCATATTTTTTAGGCCATCGATGTGCGGCCCTAATTTTTATATAAGTAACTGTAAATATTTGACACAAGGTTGGTTAAGCAATGTCATATATAAATGCAAGTTCTAACTTCAGATGTACAAAATATAATGTCGTTACTGCTCTTGGTGTATATAAAATTAAGTGACAATCAGAATGAGTTACAAATCCCTCCCAAAAATTACCTGGAGAGTTACGTATGCTGTTCACAGGACAAATGTACAGGTTGAAACCAGTCTTTGGTTTAAGAGACGTCTTCAGAGAATTTTCTGTTTGATATCGCAGTTGAAGCAAGGAAGAATCCAATCTCTGCTTCAACTGTATACTGTTTGTGCTGTTATTTTTAATGTACATGGCTTTGATTTTTGCACTTTGTTTGCCACAGTCAAGACCAGGATCGTACCAGTCTTTCTGCCAATTACCGTTTGTATCACTGTTTAAATCGAGGAAGAAACTATTCTCTGTTTGAATTGTATGCTGATTTTTTAATGTACATAACGTTAATTTGTGTCAGTTGTTAAATTTGGATAAATAGTCAATTATATTTGTTTGATGATTTTATGAATTGTATGCAATATATAGTATTAATATCGGGCCTTCGCTCCTGTTAGCCTTAGGCCTCACAGAGCAATAAATGGCCCTGTGTACTGGTATCACTCCCCGTTACCTGCTCATGACTTCAAGTACTCAAACTTGTCGTAAGTTCCACATTCTCACCCTTCCCAAAGTCAATACATTTCTCATCAATTACTTAACTGATTTGTTCTTGAACATTTTACATCGATTATCCACATTGTTGGGCTGAAGTCTTCAGTGCAAATATTTACCTTATGTTCGCATTTCATAATGTTAAACGCCTCTTTCAGGCCAGCCCTCAGCCTTCTCCTTTGTAAATAAAACAGCCCAGCCTGTGCAACCTTGAATGATGATGATAATCTAAGTTGTGTTATCATGTTTTTACACGATTTGCACATTCACCAGTGTCTCTATATCGGATTGGTAATATGGAGGCCAGAGTTGAATACATTGCGCGAATGATGATATAGTCATGGTTATATGCAATTGTATAATAATCTCTTTGTTTTTGATTACATTCCTCTAGCAACGAATCCCAGAGATTTGTTTGCATTTCGATGGCCTTGTTCACATGCTTTGCTGCAGGAAATGATTTTTTTGAAATTATGCCTCTGAAAATCATTGCCCCTCTACCCCTTCCAGGCTCTAATTTAGCAAGCAATATTTCTTCCTACCGAAATGCAGCGCCTCAAACTGCATTCTTCCTCTGTATAAACCTGCAAATTTTGAATTTGTGTTTTTCCTGCTCGATTCAATATCGTATATGTAAATTTTGAGCAACACAGTTATCAGCTCCTCTCCTTGTGAAACAACACGTCTCGCGTTATGCTAATCTGAGTAAATGCCTTTTTCCTTAACTCCCTTTTTCTATTTGTGTAGCCAGCTCACTAACCATTCTGTTGTTGTCGTCTTACTCCACTTGCTGTGTGATTATTCATGACTCTGCAATGTGGTAACTTATCGAAGGAATATTTATGAATCAATCCATATTGCCTCCAGTGCCTTACCCTCATCTACTGTTTCTGATCCATACTCAAAGATTTCAAGAAGACTGGTCAAGCATGACCTTTGCTTTTGGAATATATGCGGACGACAGGAAGATATCAATCAACTGGTCGGGTGGGCAGAGTAGTGGCAAATGAAATTTAATCCGGAGTAGTGTGAGTTAATGCATTTGGGGAGAACTAACAGAAAAGGGAATACACATTAAAAGGTGGCACATTGAGAGTTGTAGAGGAAAAAAGGGACCTGGAAGTGGATGTTCACAGATCCCTGAAGGTAGCAGACCAATTGGATCAGGTGATTAAGAAGGCATACGGAATGCTAGCCTTTATTAGCGGAGGCATAGAATATAATAGCAGATGGGTTAATCTTGAACTGTATAACACTTTGGTTTGGCCACAGCTGGAGATCTGTGTGCAGTTATGGTCACCACATTCAAGGAAGGACGTGGTTGCACTGGAGAGGGCACAGTGGAGATTTACGAGGATGTTTCTGGGAGTGGAGTATCTTAGCTATGAGGACATATAGGATAGGCTGGGTTCCTTTTCCTTAAAACATAGGGGGAAGCTCAATGAGGGGCCTAGATATAGGCTTATTTCCCTTAACCGAGGGGTGAGCAACCAGGTGGATATACATTCAAAGTATTTTGAAGAAAGAGTAGTGGGGATTTAAGGGCAAACTTCTTCACTGCATAGGGTTGTGGGGGACTGTAATACGCTGCCTAAAAGGAAGGGAGAGGCAGAAACCCAAAAGTGATTGAAAAATATTTGGATGTGCAATTGAACTGCCTTAAGCAGAGCTGGAATGTAGGATTAGGCTGGATAACCTTTTGTTGGCCGGCTCGTTACGATGGGCATACATGACCTTCTTCCGTGCTGTAAACTTCAAATATTCTATGATTCTGTGATTATCTTTGTGTTTCTCGTTGTTTTTATATTATTTGTGAAGTATTCCATTATCTTTCACAGCACCGCCATTATGTGAACTGATCTGCAGTTCTTCCAAGTTGTTCTGCCTTCAATTTTAAAGATGTAAAAGTTAAAGCACATGGGATTGTGGGTACTGTGCTGACATGGATTGAGGACTGGTTTGCAGACAGGAAGCAAAGAAGAGGAGTAAATCGATGCTTTTCAGAATGGCAGGCAGTGACGAGTGGGGTACCGCTATGTTCTGTGCTGGGGTCACAGCTGTTTACATTGTACATTAATGATTTAGGCGAGTGGATTAAATGTTGTATCAAACTTGCGGATGACACTAAGTTGGGTGCCAGTGTGAGCTGCGAGGAGGATGCTATGGGGCTGCAGAGTGATTTGGGTGGGTTATGTGAGTGGCCAAATGCATGGCAGATGAAGTATAATGTGATAAATGTGAGGTTATCAAATTTGGTGGGAAAAACAAGAGACAGACTATTATCTGAACAGTGACAGATTCGGAAAAGTGGAGGTGCAAAGAGACCTGGGTGTCATGGCACATCAATCATTGAAGGTTGGCATGCAGGTACAGCAGGCGGTTAAGAAAGCAAATGGCATGTTGGCCTTCATAGCGAGCGGATTTGTCGACAGGGGCAGGGCGGAGTTACTCGAGTTGTACCGGGCCACACCTGGAGTATTGTGCACAGTTTTGGTCTCCTAACTGGAGGAAGGACATTCTTGTTATTGAGGGAGTGCAGCGAAGGTTCACCAGACTGATTCCCCGGATGGCGGGGCTGACATATCAAGAAATACTGCATCAACTGGGCTTGTATTCACTGGATTTCAGAAGAATGCGAGGGGATCTCATCGAAATGTTTAGAATTCTGACGGGTTTATACAGGTTTGATGCAGGAAGAATGTTTCCAATATTGGAGAAGTCCAGAGCCAGGGGTCACAGTATACGGATAAGGGGTGAGCCATTTAGGAGCTTGATGAGGAGAAACGTCTTCACCCAGAGAGTGGTGAACGTTTGGAATGCTCTACCACAGAAAGTTGTTGAGGCCAATTCAATAAATATATTGAAAAATAAGTTAGATCCTAAGAGGGGGATCAAGGGGTCTGGCGAGAAAGCAGGAATGGGGTACTGAAGTTGCATGTTCAGCCATAAACTCATTGAATGGAGGTGCAGGGCTCGAAGGGCCGAATGGCCTCCTCCTACACCTATTTTCTATGTTTCTATGTTTGTATGCATCTGAAAAGACTTCATTCTTCTAATCCAAGGACTCACCTCCTCTGTGGTGGACAGAGTCCGCGACGCTGTAAATCCTGCATTTCTGCCATCACCTTTTCAGCAAGAACCGTATATGCTTTCAACTTGACCTCACCTTCCACTCCACCCGCCTGCACATCCAACCAATTGTCCTCTAACTTTTTCGCCACAGCCAGCTAAGACCAGGACCAAACCTATCTTCCCCTGCGCTCTCTTGCACCCGCGATACACTTGTCCACTATTCCATCACTCCCAACACATCCGCCCCTTCCCCAGCAACTCGCTTTGCAAGCACAGGAAATGCAATACGTGCCTTTCCCCTCTTTCCGTCCCAACAGCCATGGACCCAAATATTGCTTCCACATGAAACAGTGATAGACTTTTACTTCAATCAATTTGGTTTCCTGTATTGGAAGATCAGGATGCAGTTTCCTGTACACTGGGGAGGACTAAACGCAGATTGCGTGATTGCTTTGCTGAACGCCTCTGTTCAATCCACCAGCGTCACACTGAGCTTCAGCTCATTTGCTAATTTAATTTTACATCCCGCTCCCAGGTTTGTGTCTCTGTTCTCGGCCTCCTTCACTGAGTTGCTGCTCGCTGTCCGCTACTCTGTTTATCTGTTCTCAATTTCCGACGCTGTTCATCCGCTATCGGTGTCCTTTGCTTTTACTCTGTTCCTAGCCGTCTGCACGGTTCTCGGCCTCATGCACTGTTCCTCCTTTCTCAGCCTCATGCACCATTCTGTCCTCATGCACTGTTCATCGGTTTCTCGGCGCCATACAACGGACTGTTTTCCTACACTGTTCCTATGTTCTCGCCCTTCTTCACCGTTCTTGGCCTCCTACACTCTTCAACTGTTCTCGGCCTAGTTCACTGTAAGTGGTCTCCTCCATAGTCCCGATGTTCTCGGCCTCCTTCACTGTAATTGGCCTCCTTCACTGTTCCTCTGTTCTCGACCTCCTTCAACTTAATTGGCCTCCTACTCTGTTCTCGGCCTCCTTCAGTTATTGCCCTCAGAAACAGTAGCTCTGTTATCGGCCTCCTTCACCTTAATTGGCCTCCTACTCTGTTCCTCATTTCTCGGCCTCCAGCACTGTAAATGTCCTCCTACTCTGTTCCTCTGTCCTCGGCCTCCTTCACTGTAATTGGTCTCCGACATAGTGCCTCTGTCCTCGGCCACCTTCATTGTAATTGGCCTCCTACTCTGTTCCTCTGTTCTCGGCCTCCTTCACTGTTATTGGCCTCCTACTCTGTTCCTCTGTTCTCGGCCTCCTTCACTGTTATTGGCCTCCAACACTGTTCGTCTGTTCTCGGCCGATTTCACTGTAATTGGCCTCCTGCTCTGTTCCGCTGTATTCGGCCTCCTACATTTTTCCTCTCTTCTCTGCTGCCAACATTGTTCATCTGTTCTTGGCGTCTTCCACTTCTCGTCAGTTCTCGGCCATCTTCAATGTTCCTTGCCCCCTATGCTGTTACTCAGTACTTGGCATTCTTCACTCTTCTCACCCTCCAACACGGGTTTTTCGCTTCGTACACTTTTCGCAACTGCCTACAATATGCTCCAGCTCCTACTCTATTCTCAGTCTCCGAACTTGTTTCTCCATTAAACACAATGATGAACAGCACCAATGTTTTCGATTCGGCATTCTGATACGTATCGGAGTCAAAACTGAGTTTCAAAACTGCAGTTCATAACCTCCGCTTCCACTTTCTCGGACGACAATTGCTGCTGATGGAGGACTGCTGCACTCTAACCTCTGGGGGTGGAGCAGTTATGGGCTGCTTCTGTGGATTCCTGGCATTGGCCGCCCGGGCTTGTCTACACAACTGGGGGTGGACAAGATGTGGGCTGGGACTTGGGCTGGAGGGGATCCCTGATGCAGGTACGGCTGGGCCACACAGTGTCGTCTACCCACATTTCTCTGCACATTTGTTATGCTGCACTCTCTCGCAGATCTGCTGCAAACATTAAGAAACATAGAAACAAAGAAAATAGGTGTACGAGTAGGCCATTCGGCCCTTCGATCCTGCACCGCCATGCAATGATTTCATGGCTGAACATGCAACTTCAGTACCCCATTCCTGCTTTCTCGCCATAACCCTTGATCCCGCTAGTAGTAAGGACAACATCTAACACCGTTTTGAATATATTTAGTGAATTGGCCTCAACAACTTTTGTGGTAGAGAATTCCACAGGTTCACCACTCTATGGCTGAAGATGATTCTCCTCATCTCGGTCGTAAATGGCTTACCCCTTATCCTGAGACTGTGACATCAACTCTGGGGCCAACTTCTATTCCTTTAATTGTCTCATTAGCTTTGCACCTTCATCACATTTGTCGTTGAATAAATCTTGCCCAAAAGGCAATCACAGACTTTCCCGTTTACCTCTCATCATCCTACCCAACTGTTCTCTGTCTCTATCATCACATTAATGCTGTTCATCTCCGATATCTTCCTTTTCTGAACAAATCTTATCGACATGAAAAGTTAACTCTGTTTTCCTCTCCAAAGATGCTGCCTGATCTGCTGACTATTTTCAGCATTGTTACTTTTCAGTTATATTTATTGCAGTATTTTGAATTTGCTCAAATATTGAGGCATGGATATTAACAAGGGTGGCTTATGTAGGCGCTGGGCATGAGGAACGAGTAGGAACATAGTTTCAGACAAGATGTACAAGGGTCTGGATATTTACATGGTGGGTTATGCAGGCGGTGTGTGTAAGGAAGGGTAGGAGTGGAATTTCAGACAGGATAGACGGTGGACTGGATGTAGGGAAGACTGAAATACTTGTACGCCCTTTGTCCCTGATGGGTAGCACACGCTGGAATTCAGCCAGATTGATATTGGGACTTCCAGTCCATCGAAGGAAACGGAGACAGGACTCCGTAGGAATGATCCGAACCGAAACCCAAAGCTTTCTGTTTTACAATCCAGCCCTTACTGCCTGCACTCAGGCACCGAGTATGTTTGTTCAGTAATTTATAGTCTATTTTCTCTTCACTTTATTACAGTGAATTTAGTGGCGATTGTGATCCTGTCCCGGGGAAAGTGCGGATTGTCCAGCTGCACCACTCGCTACCTGGTGGCCATGGCAGCGGCGGATCGACTGGCTGTCACCACTGAGGTCACACTGAGGCAGCTCAATTGGTATTATTTCCCAATCTGTTTTCTGCATATTAACCCTGTGTGTCGTGTGATCGCTGTCCTCTCCAATGCGCCGACAGAATTTTCTGTCTCTTTAACCGTCACTTTCACCTTTGATCGTTTTGTGGCCATTTCTTGCCCGAAGCTGAGAACCAAATATTGCATCGGGAAATCTGCGGCTGTGTTTCTGGCAACAACGGCATTCTACTCTTTTTAAAAAACGTCCCCAACTACTTTACACTTACAGCCGCGATGGTAATCGACAATGTGCCATGGTTATGTATCCCAATCCCATCCTATTCTCCTGAGCCAGGATGGTGGGGATTTATTTGATTTGATACAGTTTTAAACCCACTGCTCCCATTCGGTTTAATTTTGTCGCTCAACGCACATTTTAGTGGCCAGCCGAGTCCGTAAAGACTGAGGGGTGAGAGCAAGGGAGAGAATAGCAGTGACCCAGAGATGCAGAGCAGGAGGAAGTCTATGATTTTACTCTTCACCATATCCGGCAGCTTCATACTGCTGTGGCTGGTATATGTTGTTAATGTCTTATATTATATTATTACAGAAGCAGGTGGCTATGAAACCAATGGTTCTTTGTATATCTCTGTATAAGCAGGAATTATGCTGTGGAAGTTATGTTGCTGCACAAACCCATTTATTGACAGGGTGACCAAGTCCAAGTTCAGAGAGCAGTTGAAGGGCGCGGTGATATATCTGGTGACCTCAATTATACAATTACTCTGTAATCAGAACAACTGAGCGCAGCCCAGAGGCGGGTCCCCCCAGTGTTTCCAGACCAGAAATGTAATATTTAGCTTCAGACTTCCGATTTTAGCTGCTCCACCAAAGGCAGACGAGCTTTCTGATGCCTGGGTCCCAGGCTCTGGGTTGTCCTCCCTAAACCTTTCCACCTCGCGAAATATCCTCCTCCTTCAGCTGCCTGGGTCCCAAGCTCTGGGACTCCCTCCCAAAAACTTTCCACCTCGCAAACTCTCCGCCTACATCTGCCTGGGCTACAAGTTCTGGGATTCACTTCCTAAACCTCTCCACCTCACGAACTCACCTCCTCCTTCAGCTGCCTGGGCCCAAAAAAGCTCTGTTTGCTCTCCCTAAACATCCATTCCTTTCTAACTTTCCTCTTCCTTTAAGAGACTCCTTAAAATTAATAATTTGACCAAGATTCTATCCGAAAACCTCATTTTGTGCGTCGGTGTCAAGATGCCTTGTATTCCCTGTTGAATTTATTAATAGTAACATAGAAACAAGAAAATAGGAGCAGGAGCACGCCATTCGGCCCTTCGAGACTGCACTGCCATTCAATGTGTTCATGGCTGAACATGTAACTTCAGTACCCCATTTCTGCTTTCTCGCCATACCCCTTGATTCCCCTAGTAGTACGGACTACAACTAACACCTTTTTGACTATATTTAGTGCATTGGCCTCAACAACTTTCTGAGGTATAGAATTTCACAGGTTCACCACTCTCTGGGTGAAGAAGTTTCTCCTCATCTCGGTTCTAGATGGCGTACCCCTTATTCTTAAACTGTGACCCCTGGCTCTAGAATTCCACAAGATTGGGAACATTCTTCCTGCATCTAACCTGTCCAAACACGTCAGAATTTTAAACGATTCTATGGGATCCCCTCTCATTCTTCTGAACTCCAGTGAATACAAGCCCAGTTGATCCAGTATTTCTTGATATGTCAGTCCGGCCATCCTGGGAATTAATCTGGTGAAACTTACCTGCATTCCCTCAATAGCAAGAATGTCGTTCCTCATGTTGGGTGACCAAAACTGTACAGAATACTCGACGTGTAGCCTCAGGTGTACAACTGTGGTAACATCTCCCCGCCCCTGCACTCAAATCCACTCGCTATGAAGGTCAACATGCCATTGGCATTCTTAACCGCCTGCTGTACCTGCATGCCAACCTTCAATGACTGATGTACCATGACACCCAGGTCTCGTTGCACCTCCCCTTTTCCAAATCTGTCACCATTCAGATAATAGTCTGTCTCTCTGTTTTTACCACCAAAGTGGATAACCTCACATTTATCCACACTATACTTCATCTGCCATGCATTTGCTCACTCACCAAACCTATCCAAGTCACTCTGCAGCCTCATACCATCCTCCTCACAACTCACACTGCCACCCAACGTAGCGTCATCTGCAAATTTGGAGATACTACGTTAAATCCCCTCGTCTAAATCATTAATGTACAATTAAACAGCTGTGGCCCCAGCACAGAACCTTGCGGTACCCTACGAGTGTCTGCCTGCCATTCTGAAAAGTACCCATTTACTCTTACCCTTTGCTTCCTGCTTGCCAACCAGTTCTCAATCCATGTCTGCACACTACCGCAAATCCCATGAGCTTGAACTTTGCACAGTTATCTCTTGTGTGGGACCAGGTCGAAAGCCTTCTGAAAGTCCAAGTACACCACATCAACTGGTTCTGCCTTGTCCACTCTACTGGAATCATCCTCAAAAGATTTCAGAAGATTTGTCAAGCATGATTTCCCTTTGACAAACCGATGCTGACTTGGAGCTTGGCTGTCGTAAATCTACGACGCTGAGATTTGGTCTCTCCCGCAAGTTGAAACATCTTGTCTCCCTCTATCCTATCCAAGACTTTCATATTCAGAATGAACAAAATCTGATCTTCCCTCCGTCTTCCCTTTGGTAAGGAAAAGATCCAGGCCTTTTCGAAATTTCCTGATCGATATACCCCCTCAGTTCTGGTCGCATATCAGGTAATCACTTTGCACCTTCACGAGCACCTCGGTTACTTTATTGAAGATTTATAACAGTGATCCACAATAACATAAGAACATAAGAAGTAGGCACATGAGTAGGTCATGTAGCCCCTCGAGCCGACACCGCCATTCAAAATGATCATGCTTGATCTGGCCGTGGAATCATTTCCACTTACCCGCTCACTCCCCATAACCCTTAATCCCTTATTGATTAAAATTCTATCTATCTGTGATTTGAATTCATTCAGTAAGCTAACCGCAACTGCTTCCTCGGGCAGAGAACTCCACAGATTCACAACCCTTTGGGAGAAGAAATTCCTTCTCAACTCGGTTTTAAATTGGCTCCCCCGTATTTTGAGGCTGTGCCCCCTAGGTCTTGCCGCCATGGCCACTGGAAACAACCTCTCTCCCTCTATCTTATCTGTCCCTTTCATTATTTCAAATGTTTCTATATGTTCACCCCTCATCCTTCTGAACTCCAAAGTAAAGACCCTGTCTACTCAATCTATCATCATAAGGTAACCTCCTCATCTCCGGAATCAGCCAACTGAATCGTCTCTTTGCCCCACTCAATCTTTTATAATTCTATCCCTCTAGACATGAAAACAAGCGCGTTCATTGTTTTTAGCTGCTCCACCAAAGCTAAATATATAGCATTTAATAAGGTGAGGCGATAAATTGACAGGCACTAATTAGAATCAGTTGTATAGTGTTAATTAATTGTTCCTTTTACCGATGATCTTCTTAATCTTTCTCATGTTCACCAGTCTGTCTATTACCTCCTGCAGTATATCACTATTGTCCGAATTGTGTACTGCACTTCTTCATGTTGTATCATCTATGAACTATAAAATAATACATATATACGCAAATGTAGTTGATAAATAAATGTATAAAAAGTAGTCCTGCTGTCACCGATCCGTGAGGTGGACAGCAGTATAGAACCCTTCAGTCTGAACAACAACCAATCAACAATACTCATTGTTATCGATATCTCAGCCATTGTCATGTCCATGCTGCCCTGGCCCTTTTAATCCTATGGGGTAGAAATTTATGAACTAGTCTGTAAAGTGATAGTTTGTCAAACGCCTTTTCAAAATCTGTATCATCATCAACAATAATTGGATATTTCTACATTTATATATTCAGATTACCAAGAAAGTGTATCATCTGGCATTCATGTACAATAAAGATCATTTGCAACAACTGCACAGGCTGCATGTCTCCCATCGTCTACTGGGATTCTCCTTTAGACAAAACCGTCTTCAATATAGGACGAAAAGCAACTGTTTATTGATTAAAAAGCAATAATGTTCAGTCAAGGCAGACATCTATAGCTGTGTGAGGTTTGGGAATTTGATGAGAAATTCGGAAGGTTAATTAGCGGAGCAGGCTCGAGGAGCCAATTGGGCTACTCCTTCTCCTATTTCTTACGTTATGTCACTTTGTACCGCTGCTTTTCAGGAACGTTGGTGGAGATATTATTTATAGCAACTACAAGAACCGTCGCCCTATTTACATCAGCCTCACTTTGTGTCATTCCATATCTAACAATGCACCAAATATCCTTATCTCCTCTCCATCACCCCAATGACCTCCGACCCTACTCACCGGACCCAATATCCTCAGATCCATTCCACAGAAAATCCTCAGACGCTATCGATCCCGCACAATATCTTCAGCTCCTCCCCACCCCACCCAATATCCTCAGTTCTTCCACACCCCACG
Source organism: Pristiophorus japonicus (assembly GCF_044704955.1). NCBI lineage: Eukaryota > Metazoa > Chordata > Chondrichthyes > Pristiophoridae > Pristiophorus > Pristiophorus japonicus. The sequence goes on along the minus strand of NW_027254395.1, from coordinate 1,539,656 downwards.
CAATATCCTCAGTTGCTCCCCATTCCAACCAATGTCCTCAGACCCTCTCCGTCCGAACGATTATCCTCAGCTCCTCCTCACCACTCCCAATATCCTCAGCTACTCCCCACCCCAACAAGTATTCTCAGCTGCTCCTTACCGCACATATTACCCTCAGCTGCTTCCCTCCCAATCTATTATGCTCAGCTCCTCCGCTCCAAATCTACTCAGCTACTTCCCACCAATGTTCTCTCTATATTTTGTTGTAATGAGCGGGTCAGTAACTTATTTTCGTGTGAGCTTTTCACTCGAAGGCATAACTTACAACAACAATATTTACAACAGCATTTTCCACAACGACAGCACCAGCAACCACTTGAAATCATATATAGCGTTATGACATATCGGCACACCACAATTTCACCTCATTGGGCAATCACACAAGATTCGATACAGGTTTTAGATAACTTCTCTCCTTTTAATTCTAATCCTCTCCAAAGGAACTACAGTGCAACATTTGCATGTGTATGGCTTTGTTATCCTCCATTGCTGCAAAGTGAATTTTGTATGTGTACCCCTAATGTCCCTTTGCAGTTCCAACATATCTATGCTCTTATTTTCAAGAGTTAGGGAGGGTTTTTAGCCCTCCTTCCAAGAGGTACCAGCGCACTCTTATCTATTAAGAAAATCATTTGTTATTTACAAGCCCATTATGCATGTTTGGTTGCAGTATAATTAATTAATAGCTTTTAGTTCGTCATGTAGATAAATCTGTTTAAAAATATAACAATCAGAAATGTGTGGGAACGATACGAACTGCAAAATATGCGGTAATACTTCAGAAACGTCACTCAGTTACATGGTTATGCAAAAAGCCCAAGGAGATCTGAAAGGGGCATATGTATACTTGCAAATTGTATTAATTTTAAAGTTGTCAATGTATTAACCCTATCCCTCATTCACCGTATCAATATCTGCACAAGCAGCTGGGATATTGCCATTCGTATGGTGCTGAAATCCAGAACGTCCACGTAAGTAAGTAGAATATTATTCATAATGCAAACAACCAACCCGCAAATAAAAATGCCGTGGCTCATTAGTTCAGGCTATTAAAGAGAATTGAACAAAACTGACCCGAATTTCCAACTGCAATCACCTCCATTAATAAACGTGTTTTTCTTGTACCAATACCACCACATGTAACATGTCAGAAATGAATCACTTATTCACAAGTGCAGATCAAAACATACACAATGTGCTTCACCGAATTAAAAACAAAATGCAGGGAACGCTATGAGTTAACGAAAATAACGATTCATCTTTCTTCCTGTGTTGGGAACCCAATCATAATAACATCGAAATTGTTTTAACAATGTGTAGTAAAGATATTAATTTACGAATTTTTCTTCTCATGTTTTTCGCTGAATGAATGAGGTGCTCCTGATTAATTAGTGGGACATAAACCTCATTATACTCTCAGTTTTTAATCTCCTATTTCAAAAATATACAGCCAATCGAAATTGTTATGTTATCAGTTTAATTAAAGTAATTTGTGTGTTTCTCTATAAACAATTGTGGAATCTTCTAACGTAGCCGCCTGCCATGTTTATACACATTTACATAATTCTTATTTCTATTAACATTCTACTGGACGTTTAAGACAAAATATAACTTATATTTTACAATCGGACTTGTTTGGACAATGGAAAGACATCCCAAATAAATTAGTTCATAATTGCAAAATAGAGAGAAATAGAGAGAATGCTGTAATCCTAAACGAAAATGCTGGAACTACTCAGCAGATAAGGCAACTTCTGTGGAGAGAAAAACACAGTATCGGTCTGTGACCTTTAGTCAGAACTGGAAGACGTTAGAGATGTAACAGATTTTAACCAGGTGTCGAGGCAGGATTTAACCGCTCCTGCCTTCCACCAAAGCACAGACCTTCCCTTTTGATCTTTCCTCCCCTCCCAACATTCCCTGCCTCTGCACCTGATTGAAATCTGTAATATCGTTAAGATTTTCCAGTTTTGATGAAAGGTGACCGACCTGAAACAATAACTCTCCTTTTTTCTCCATAGTAACTGCCTGTAATGCTGAGTATTGACAACATTTACTTTTATTATTTTGGAAAAGAGATGGCTAAGTGGGAGATCTGATTGGGGTGTACAAAATTATGAAGGTCCTGGATAGATTGGATTGGAAGGACCAGTTTCCATTTGCCACGTGACCAACAACCAGGGACATAGATTTAAAGTAATTGGGCGCGGTTTAGTTGAGATATGAAGTTAAATATCATCACCTAGTGGGTGGCGGATATCTAGAGCTCACTGTGTGAAATGTTGGTGCAGGCAGAAAGCCTCACCACATTTAAAAATACTTGGACGTGCAATTAAAATGAAAGAACCGAAAAGACTACGGACCAACAGCTGGAAAGTGGGATTCGGCTGAATAGCTCTTGGTTGGCTGGTGCGGACACGATGGGACAATACGGCCTCCATCTGTACTGCAAAATTTCAATGACTCGATGACCACACCTGGAATACTGCGCACAGTTTTGGTCTCCTTATGAAGGAGGGATATACGTGCATTAGAGGCGTGTCAGATAAGGTACATGAGGTTATCTTATGAAGAAAGGTTGAGCACATTGTGCCTAAATTTATTGGCGATTAGAAGAATGAGAGGTGTACTTTTGGAATCTCCTAAGTCTCTAAGGGGGCTTGAGAGGGTAGATGCAAACAGGAAGTTTCCGATCGCGGGGGGGTCTAGAACTAGGGGGCATAGTTTCAGAATAAGGGATTCGGCTCAATAGCTCTTGGTTGGCTGGTGCGGACACGATGGGACAATAGGCCTCCATCTGTGCTGCAAATTTCTATGACTCGATGACCACACCTGGAATACTGCGCACAGTTTTGGTCTCCTTATGAAGGAAGGATATACGTGCATTAGAGGCGTGTCAGATAAGGTACATGAGGTTATCTTATGAAGAAAGGTTGAGCAGATTGTGCCTAAATTTATTGGCGATTATAAGAATGAGAGGTGTACTTTTGGAATCTCCTAAGTCTCTGAGTGGGCTTGAGAGGGTAGAGGCAAACAGGAAGTTTCCGATCGCGGGGGGGTGGTCTAGAACTAGGGGGCATAGTTTCAGACTAAGGGGTCGCCCATTCAAAACGGAAATGAGCAGGAATTTGTGATCTCAGAGGGTAGTGAACCTTTGCAATCCTGCACCCCAGACAGCTGTGGAGGCTGGGTCATTGTTTCTATTTATGGTGGAGATAATCAGATGTTTCAAATGTAAGGATTATGGGGAGCCGGCAGGAAAGTGGAGCTGAGGCCAATATCTGATCAATCATGATCTTATTAAATGGCGGATCAGGCTCGAGGGGCTTAAATCCTACGTTGTTATGTTATATTAAAAATCAACTAATTTCAAAGTCATTTCAAAATAATTTCACTTTACTTGAGGCGTCTGATTCAGAATGTTCATTTTAACGTGTACTTGCCATTTTGGAAACAGTAAGACGGACATTAGCGCAAGGGTTAGGTTAATGTGAAACAGCAAAGAAAATATAAATTCTGGAAGCACAATATCGAAACGAAACGTGAACCCGACGTGATTTAAATCTGCAGCCTTCTCATCTGGAGTCAGACAAGCTGCCGTTGCATCACGAGGTCGAAGATGCCGGCAGCGGATGTTTGTACACATGAAGGTTCCTCAAACACAGATTTATTTATGCTGCATATGTGGAATAAAAAGATGTGACAATCCCCGCCCACATCCACCGGGAACCACACACCATCAGAAGCAGCGCTCACCTATCAGTCTCCCTCTCACGCCCGCTTTCATCACCAGCTTCCACGGACTTCAGCAAATCGAGAAAGTTAGAGAGGCAGAGAGGTTTAGGGAGGTAATTCCAGATCTTCTGGCCCAGGCAGCTGAAGGCACGCCCATTAATTGTTGAGAAGTTATAATTGGTGAAGCTCAAGAGCGCAGAATTTGAGGAGTGCAGACAACTCGGTGGCTTGTGAGGTTGAAGCAGTCGACGAGTCTATTCAAAAGAAAGAATGACTATCACATTGATGCCAATGGGAATCACGGGGGGAAAATTACCACTGGCTGGAGTGATACCAAGTAGAGAAGACGATGGTTGTGGTTGTTGGAAATCAACCATCCCAGCCCCAATACATTGCTGAAAGAGTTGCTTCGGGCAGTGTCCTATGCGCAACCCTCTTCAGCTCCTTCATCAATGATCGTCCCTGCTACATGAAGTCAGATGTGGCTATGTTCACTGAAGATTGCACAGAGCTCAGTACCACTCATAGCTCCGCTGATAATGAAGCAGCCCCTTCCCACATGCAACAAAACCTGAACAACATTTAGGCTTCAGCTGATAAGTGGCATGTAACATTCGCGCCATGCAGTTGCTTGGCAATGCCTATCTACGAGACGCAAGGGTTTGACGAACGCTCCGTGGCATTCAACTGCATTACCATCAAAGAATCCCCCACTATCTACATCCTGTGGGTCATCTTTGACCAGAAACTTGACTGGACCAGCCACATAAATAGTGTGGCGGCAAGAGCAGGTCGGAGGCTGGGTATTCTGCGGCGAATGTCTCATCTCCTGTCTCTCCAAAGTCTTCCCACCAGCTACAATGCACAAGTCAGCATCTTGGCGGAATACTCTCCACTTGCCTCAATGAGTGCAGCTCCAATTACATTCCAGAAGCTCGACAACATTTAGGGCAAAGCAACAGCGTGATTGGTACACCACCCACCACCTTAAACTTTCGTTCACTCTATCACCGACGTAACGTGGCTGCAGTGTTTGCCATCTACAAGATGCACTGCGGCTACTCCCGAAGGTTTGTTCGGATGCACCTCCCAAACCCGCGAGCTGTACCAATTAGCAGGAAAAGGGCAGCAGGTTCAATTTAACACCATGATATAGAAAGCCCCGGGCCCCCTCCCGCAAGTAAAATGCGATCCTGACTTGGAAGTTTATCAACATTCCTTCATCCTGCATCGGTCATAAATCCTGGAAATCCTTCCCTAACTGCACTGCAGGAGCACATTCACCACACAAATTTCAGCGGTTCAAGCAGGCGGCCCACCATCACCTTCTCAAGGGCAATAAGGGATGGGCAATAAATGCTGGCTCAGCCTGCGACTCCCACATGCCATGAACTAATATTTAAAAAACACTGCGTTTTCAGAGAATGGCTGAAAATGTTCATTTATGGTGAGACAAAAATCTGGGCAATTTTTTCAAATTTAACAGGCCAAGTTACTGCTGCCATGCACAAAAATTAGAATCAGTAATGAAGACAAAATCCCATGGTCATTTTCAGTTTCAAAGCAATAAGATTTTAAAAAACGTGGAAAAATGTTGCATTGAAAGGTTTCGAGAATAAGTGTGCCTTGTATTTGTGCCTTTAATTAAACTTTGTGGTGTCTGACTCCCGTCCATGTCTCTTCTTCCTCTGTTGAATGACAAAGGAGGGTTTTGACATTGACTGCACTGCACTGCTCCTGATATTTCTGAGCTCATTGCTCATATTGAGTTGTTTCTCGCCTTGTGATCAGCGCCAGCTTTAGCTCAGCGGTTCCTTCGCAGCACCAAATTCTTCAGAAGTTCGAATCTGTCGCACTGCGTGCGCTGCCTGATGTTTTTGTTGTCATTTCCAATCACCTTCTTTGACACCGAAACAATTGTGCTTAACGTAGCAGTGCGAGATTTTTAAAGCACACCTACAGTGAATCACACAACCATTCATATCACAACAGCAACTGGGTTCCATTCCCGATTTGGGAAGTAAGTTTGATATCACCCTTTTTAATTAGAGTAAATTGATTTTATTAAATTACATGGAAGAAAAGTAGCATTTCACAATGTTGTCAAAAAAATGAGTTCTGAATTTAAAATAATAAATTTCGTAAGTGCGATTCAAACCAAATCCTCTGGAGGAGACAGCGACCTGACTACGGCACTTTAGAACGCTCAGCATTACTGACGGTGGAATATGCAGTTGCAAGTTATTACTTCAGAAATGTTCACACCAGGCGCTTGTTCAATGCTGCTGGAAGGCCCAGTGACCAGTATATCATCTCCGCCCGGCGTCTCCTGAGCCTCTGCTCAGTGTATGGGGAGGTTTGAACAGGGTCCGTGGTATCTTGTCTCCGAGGGATGGAGAATCATCCTCTGAGCTCTGGAACTCGGGAAGAATGAATTATTAATCAGTTGCTTCACGGCTTGAAATGTGGCGCTGAACTGCTGATTTTAGCCGATAGCTTTGTTTAGATGAATGAAAGACCTGTTAACATGGTTATTGAGAGACAGACAAAACTTCAACAACTGAACTTTAATCATTCTTGAAAATGTAATCATTGAGAACATTTTATCCTCGATTTGATTTTATAAACAGTCTGTTTTCAGGTGACTTGTTTCAAATGTTCATTGCTCATGTAAATTTGATCAGCACACAGAGAGAAGTGTTCAGCGAGCAGCTCAAATGCTGAATCCATTTTCTGCAAAAAATTCCTTTGACAAACATTTCTCTGACTGTAAATAACAACAATGATCTTTTACATGTCAATAATGTCACCAATTTCTGCGACTGCTCAAAATCTTCTGAATGAGATGCCTCTAAATGCTATCTTAGATCAGGTTCTGTGAAATCAGACAAGATTAATGAAGAATTTCAAAGTAAAGGATCCCCTTGGGATGAGTGATCAGAGCAGGGTTGAATTTCAAATTCACATGGAGAGCGAGAAAGTTCGACCACAAACCAGCATACCAAACATAGGGAGAAGAAATTCCTTCTCAACTCGGTTTTAAATTGGCTCCCACGTATTTTGAGGCTGTGCCGCCTAGTTATACTCTCCCTGACCATTGGGAAGAGCCTCTCTGCCTCTATCTTGCCTATCCCTTTCATTATTTTAAATGTTTCAAAAAGATCACACCTCATCCTTCTGAACTCCAACGAGTAAAGACCAAGTCTACTCAATCTATCATCATAAGTTAATCCCCTTATCTCCGGAATCAGCTTAGTGAATCGTCTCTGTACCCCCATCCAAAGCTATTATATCCTTCCTTAAGTAAGGTGACGCAAACTGCATGCAGTACTCCAGGTGCGGCCTCGCCGATACCCTGCACAGTTGCACAAGACCTCCCTGCTTTTGTATTCCTTCCCTCTCGCAATGAAGTCCAACATTCCATTTGCCTTCCTGATTACCAGCTGCACATGCAAACTAACTTTTTGGGATTCATGCACAAGGAAACCCAGGTCCCTCTGCACCGCAGCATGTTGTAATTTCTGCCCATTCAAATCATATTTCCTTTTTCTGTTTTTTTTCCAAGGTGGATGACCTCACATTTTCCGATATTTTATTCCATCTGCCAAAACTTAGCCCATTTGCTCAACCTATCTAAATCTATTTGAAGCCTCTCTGTGTCCTCTACACAACCCGCTGTCCCACTAATCTTTGTGTCATTTGCAAATTCTGTTAAACTACACTCTGTCCCCTCTTCCAGGTCATCTATCTATATTGTAAGCAGTTGTGGTCCCAGCACCGATCTCTGTGGCACACCACTACCCACCGATGTCCAAACCGAAAAGGATCCATTGATCCCGATTCTCTGCTTTCTGTTAGCCAGCCAATTCTCTATCCATGCTAATACATTTCCTCTGACTCCACATAACTTTATCGTCTGCAGTAACCTTTTGTGTGGCACCTTACCGAATGCCTTTTGGAAATCTAAATACACCACATCCATCTGTACGCCTCTATCCACCATGCTCGTTATGTCCTCAAAGAATTCCAGTAAATTAGTTAAACATGATTTCCCCTTCATGAATCCATGTCGCATCTGCTTGGTTGCACTATTCGTATCTAAATGCCCCGCTATTTCTTCCTTAATGATAGCTTCAAGCAATTTCCCCACTACAGATGTTAAACTAACCGGTCGAAAGTTACCGGCCTTTTGTCTGCCCACTTTTTTAAACAGAGGCGTTACATTAGCTGCTTTCCAATCCGCTCGTGCCTCCCCAGAGTCCAGAGAATGCTGGTAGTTTATAACGAATGCATCTGCAATAACTTCCGCCATCTCTTTTAATACCCTGGGATGCGTTTCATCAGGACCAGAGGACTTGTCTACCTTGAGTCTCATTAGCCTGTCCAGCACTACCCCCTAGTCATAGTCATTGTCTCCAAGTCCTCCCTGCCTACTTTCCCGTGACCAGCAATTTTTGGCATGGTTTTTGTCTCATCCACAGTGAAGAGCGAAGGAAAATAATTGTTTAATTTCTGAGCCATTTCCACATTTCATATTATTAAATACCCCTTCTCATCTTCTTAGGGACCAACATTTACTTTACTCACGCTTTTCCGTTTTATATATCGGTAAAAGCTTTTACTATCTACCTTTTACTATCAATAAAGACTGGATCAACTGGTCTTGTATTCACTGGAGTTCAGAAGAATGAGAGAGGACCTCATAGAAACGTTTAAAATTCTGACGGGTTTAGACAGGTCGGATCCAGGAAGAATGTTCCCAATGTTGGGGAAGTCCAGAACCAGGGGTCACAAACTAAGGCTAAGGGGAAGCCATTTAGGACTGAGATGAGGAGAAACCTCTTCACCCAAAGAGTGGTGAACCTGTGGAATTCTCTACCACAGAAAGTAGTTGAGGCCAATTCACTAAATATATTCAAAAGGGAGTTAGATGAAGTCGTTACTACAAGGGGGATCAAGGGGTATGGCGAGAAAGCAGGAAGGAGGTACTGAATTTGCATGTTCAGCCATGAACTCATTGAATGGCGGTGCAGGCTAGCAGGGCTATCTGATTTCATGTTTTGCGCAAGTTTACTTTCATAATCTATCTTTCCTTTATTTATTGCTTGCTTAATCATTCTTTGCTGTTGTTTAAAATTTTCCCAATCTTCTAGTTTCCTACTAAACTTAGCCACCTTATACGCATTGGTTTTTAATTTGATACTCTCCTTTATTTACTTTGTTATCCATGGCTGGTTAGCCCTTCTCTTACCACCCATGTTTTTCACTGGAATATATATTTTTTGAACACTATGAAAGAGCTCCTTAAAAGTCCTCCACTGTAACTCAATTGTTCCACCGGTTCGTCTGTGTTTCCAGTCTACTTTAGGCAACTCTGCCCTCAGACCACTGTAATCCCCTTTGTTTAAGCAAAGTACGCTGGTTTGAGGGACTACATTCTCACCCTCAATCTGTCTTACAAATTCAACCATGCTGTGATCACTGATTCCGAAAGGACCTTTTACTGGGAGATCGTTTATTATTCCTGTCTCATTCACAGGACCAGATCGAAGATAGCTTGCTCGCTTGTAGTTTCTCTAGCATGCTGTTCGAGGTAACAATCCCGTATGCATTCAAGTAATTCCTCCTCAAGGCTCCCCCGTGCGATTTGATATGACCAATCGATATGTAGGTTAAAATGCTCCATGATTACTGCCGTTCCTTTTCCACATGCCTCCATTATACCCTTGATTATTGCCCACCCCACCGTTAAGTTATTATTTGGGCGCCTATACACTACGACCACCAGTGACTTTTTCCCGTTACTATCTCTAATCTCCACCCAAAATGATTCAACAATGTTTTCATTAGAGCCAATAGCGTCTCTCACAACTGCCCTGATATCATAAGAACATAAGAACATAAGAATTAGGAACAGGAGTAGGCCATCTAGCGCTTCGCGCCTGCTCCGCCATTCAACAAGTTCATGGCTGATCGGCTGATCTGGCCGTGGACTCAGCTCCACTTACCCGCCCGCACCCCGTAACCCTTAATTCCCTTATTGGTTAAAAATCTATCGACATGGGATATGAATACATTCAATGAGCTAGCCTCAACTGCTTCCTTGGGCAGAGAATTCCACAGATTCACAACTCTTTGGGAGAAGAAATTCCTTCTCAACTCGGTTTTAAATTGGCTCCCCCGTATTTTGAGGCTGTGCCCCCTAGTTCTAGTCTTCCCGACCAGTGGAAACAACCTCTCTGCTTCGATCTTTTCATCCCTTTCATTATTTTAAATATTTCGATAAGATCACCCTTCATCCTTCTGAACTGCAACGAGTAAAGTCCCAGTCTGTTCAATCCTTTATTAACAGAGCTACCCCAACTCCTTTCCCTTCTTTTATAGCTTTCCGAATTGTCAGATACACTTATATGTTTAATTCTCAGTCTCGGCCAACCTGTTACCACGTTTGTGTAATGGCGACCAAATCATACCCATTTGAAATGATTTGTGCCGTCAACTCATTTCTTTTGTTTCGAATGCTGTGTGCGTTTAGGTAGATTGTTTTAATACTAGTTTTTAAACCATGATTTTTAGTTATGACCCCTCCTGCAGCCGCTGACATTTATACATAATGTCCCTTCCTCTCACCTTGTGGTTTACACTTACCCCAGTGCTGCTCTGCTCTGTTGCCTCCTGCCTTTTGCATTCTTTATTGGGGTCCTGTTCATCTGAGCTCTCACCCACTCTAACTAGCTCAGAGCCCTCTCCTGTGTTCCGAATACTTCTTGCATTGAGGCACCGAGCTTTCATGCTTGTCTTTTTATTACACATTGACCCTTTAGAATTATGCTGTACAGTGGACATTTTTGTTTTTTGCCTTGAGTTTCTCTGCCCTCCACTTTTACTCATCTCCTTTCTGTCTTTTGCTTCTGTCTCCATTGTGTTTCCCTCTGTCTCCCTATATTGGTTCCCATCTCCCTGCCATATTAGTTTCACTCATTCCCAATAGCACGTGCAAACACCCCTCCGAGGACATTGGTTCCGGTCCTGCCCAGGTGCAGACGGACCGGTTTGTACTGGTCCCACCTCCCCCAGAACCGGTTCCAAAGCCCCAGGAATTTGAATCCCTCCATGCTGCACCACGGCTCAAGCCACGTATTCATCTGAGCTATCCTGCGATTCCTGCTCTGACTTGCACGTGGCACTGGTAGCAATCCTGAGATTGCTACTTCTGAGGTCCTACTTTTTAATTCAGCTCCGATCTCCTTAATTTCGTCTTGTCGGAGCTGATCCATTTTTTTACCTATATCGTTTGGACCAATGTGTACCACGACAACTGGCTGTTCACCCTCCCTTTTCAGAATGCCATGCACCTGTTCCGAGACATCCTTGACCCTTGCACCAGGGAGGCAACATACCATACTGGAGTCTCGGTTGCAGCCACAGAAATGCCTATCTATTGCCCTTAAAATTAAATCCCCTATCACTATCGCTCTCCCACTCTTTTTTTCCTGCCGTCCTGTGCAGCAGAGCCAGCCACGGTGCCATGAACTTGGCTGCTGCTGCTCTCCCCTGATGAATCATCCCCCTCAAAAGTACTCAAAGCGGTGTACTGTTTTGCACGGGGATGGCCGCAGGGGACCGCTGCACTAACTTCCTTGCACTGCTCTTGCTGCTAGTCTTCCATTCCCTATCTGGCTGTTGACCATTCATCTGCGGTAAGACCAACTCGCTACACGTGCTACTCACGTCATTCTCAGCATCGTGGATGCTCCAGAGAAAATCCACCCTTAGCTCCAATTCCGCAGCGAGGACCGTCAGGAGCTGGAGGCGGATACACTTTCCGCACACGTAGTCGTCAGGGACACCGGAAGTGTCCCTGATTTCCCACATGGTACAGGAGGAGCATAACACCCGACCGAGCTCTCCTGTCATAATTTAACCCTTAGATACACTTAAATTGGCAACACCAATGCTAAAGTTTACTCACTGATATAGAAGAGAAAAATGAAAAGCTACTCACCAATCACCAGCCAATCACTTAACCCCTTGGCTGTGACGTCAGCTTTCTATTTCTTTCTACTTTTTTGCCTTCTCCCTGTAGCTGCACATGTTTGCCTACTCCTCGACGCTGTGTGAACTCCTCAACTCGTGGCCTTTTTAAAGGCCTCTGACCCCGGATTGTCGCCTCCTCCTCGACACTGCGTGAACTCCTGAACTCACGGCCTTTTTATAGGCCTCTGACCCCGGATTGTCGCCTCCTCCTCGACGCTGCGGGAACTCCTGAACTCGCGGCATTTTTATAGGCCTCCGACCCCGGACTGTCGCCTCTTCCTCAAAGCTGCCCGAACTCCTGAACTCGTGGCCTGGATAACCTCTTGTAACCTGGCAGCTATAATGGTAAGAACTGCAGGGAAGCGAATACGACCAGGGTGATCTCCTGCATTGTTTAGATCACCTGGATGTGTCGGAGAGTACTTTTCGCGGAATTGGCCTGGTTTCTTACTGACTTTTGCATCTTCCAGGGATCCCATTTCTCCGGTTGGGGTGGAGTGTAGAATGTTTCAGTGTCAGGGGTTTTGCAGTTGTGTGGGGTGGACTGGTTGTACTGGTGCTCTTTACATTTCCGCCATTGTTCTTACGTTTATGGAGAACTTTCAGGGCTGCTGACCAAAGGCTGTGTGGCTTTTATTTGGCCAGCATGGAGACGCTGGGCCAAATCGGCCTCCTTCTGCGCTTTAAATTTCAATGTTTTTATGTTTCTACAACCATATTCGCTCTCTGCCCCTATCCCCAACTACCAGGCACTCTCCCCCCGCAAGAAGCATGCTCCCATTTCCCGCACCCCCGACAGATGCAGGATCTCTCTACCCTCCCTCGCCCAACAACCAGGCTCTCTCTACCCGCCTCCCAACAACCTGGACCTCTTTACCCCGGCCCAACTTCAAGGTTCTCGCTACACGCCAAACCTCTAAACAACCAGTCTCTCTCTCGCTCCTCCCCAATACACCAACAACCACGTTCTAGCTGTTGAATAAGTACAGAGGGGTTTGAAGTCTTCAGCGAGAAACGGCACAGCGCCATATTCTCAAGGGCAATTAGGTATGGAAAACAAGTACCCAGATTCCATGCACATAGAAACATAGAAACATAGAAAATAGCTGCAGGAGTCGTCCATTCGTCCATTCGAGCCTGCCCACCATTTATTAAGGATATGACGGATCATTCACATCAGTACCTGCTTTTCTCCATACGCCATGATCCCTTTAACGTAAGGGCCATATCTAACTCCCTCTTCAATATATCCAACGAACTGGCATCAACAAATCTCTGCTTTAGGGAATTCCAAAGGTAAACAACTCTCTGAGTGAAGCAATTTCTCCTCCTCTCACTCCTAAATGGCTTACCCCTTATCCTTAGATTGTGTCCCATGTTTCTGGACTTCCCCCCATCGGGAACATTCTTCCTGTATCTAACCTGTCCTGTCCCGTCAGAATTGTATATGTTTTTATGAGCTGCCGTCTCATCCTTCTAAACTCCAGTGAATAAAGTCCAAGCCGATCCACTCTCTCCTCATAGGTGAGTCCAGCCATCCCAGCAATCAGTCTGGTAAATCTTGGCTGCACTCGCACAAGAGCAAGCATGTCTTTCATCATATTAGGAAACCAAAACTGAATACAATATTCAAGGTGAGGCATCACCAAGGCCCTGTATATCTGCAGAAAGACCTCCCTACTCCTACACTCAAATCCCTAGCAATGAAGGTCAACATACCATTTGCCTTCTTCACTGCCTACTGTACCTGCATGCCAGCTTTCAATGAGTGATGTACCATGACACCCACGTCTCGTTGCACCACACCTTTTCCTAATCTGCCGCCATTCAGATAATATTTTGCCTTCGTGTTTTGCCCCCAAAGTGGATAGCCTCACATTTATGCACATAACACTGCATGTGCCACTCAGCAAATCTGTCCAATCACTCTGCAGCCTCTTAGCTTCCTCCTCGCAGCTCACACCACCATCCAATTTAGTGTCATCTGCAAACTTTGAGATAATACACTCAATTCCTAGATCTAAATCAGTAATATATATTAAAAAATCTGGGGTCCCAGTACCTTGTCTTGCGGCACACCACGAGTCACCGCCAGTAATACTGAAAAGGACCCCTTAACCCGACTCTCTGCTTCCTGTCTGCCAACCAGTTCTCTATCCACGTCAGTACATTATTCCCAATACAATGTCCTTTAATTTTGCACACCAATTTCTTGTGTGGGACCTTGTCAAAAACCTTTTGAAAGTCCAAATACACCACTTCCACTGGTTTTCCCTTGGTCATTCTACAAGATACATCCTTATAAAATGCGGGAAGATTTGTCAAGCATGATTTCCCTTTCTTAAATCTGCGTTGACGTGGACCGATCCTGTCACTGCTTTACAAATACGCTGTATTTCAACGTTAATAATTGATTCCAACATTTTCCCCAAAACTGATGTCAATCTAACCAGTCTATAATTATTCGTTTTCTCTCTCTCTCCATTTTTCAAAAGTGATTTACATTACCTTCCATCCAGTCCATAGGAATTGATCCAGATTCGATAGACCGTTGGAAAATGATCACCAATACATCCACTATTTCTATGGCCACATCCTTATGTTCTCTGTGATGCAGACTATCAGGCCCCGGGGATTTATCCGCCTTCAAGCCTTCAATTTCCCTCAAACAATTTGCCGCCCATAAGGATATCATTCAATTCCTCCTTGCCGCTAGACCCTCGGTCCCCTAGGTCCTCCGAAAGATTATTTGCGTCTTCCTTCCTGAAGACAATATGAAAATATTTGCTCAACTGGTCTGCCATTTCTTTGAGCCCCATTATAAATTCACCTGAATCTGACTGCAAGGGACCTGCATTTGTCTTCACTCATCTTTTTCTCCTCACATATCTATTGAAGCTTTTGCAGTCAGTTTTTATGTTCATGGAAAGCTTCCTCTCATACTCTATTTTCCCCCAGCTCATTGAACGATGTGTCGTCCTCGATGAATTCTAAATTTCTCCCAGTCCTCAGGTTTTCTGCTTTTTCTGGCCAATTTATATGGCTCTTCCTTGGATTTAACACGATCCTTAATTTCCCTCGTTAGCCATGGTTGAACCACCATCCCCGTTTATTTTTTACTTCAGAGAGGGATGTAAAATTGTTGAAGTTCATCCATGATTTCTTTAAATGTTTGCCATTATCTTTTCACCATCAATTCTCTAAGTATTATTTCCCAGTCTATTCTAGCCAATTCACGTCTCATATCATCGAAGTTACCTTTCCTAAAGTTCAGGATCCTATCCTCTGAATGAACTGTGTATCTCTCCACCTTAAAAAGAAATTCTATCATATTATTGTCACTCTTCCCCAAGGGGCCTCCCAGAGCATGATTGCGAATTAGTCCTTTCTCATTACACATCATCCAGTCGAGAATGGCCTGCCATCTAATTGTTTCCACGACATATTGGTCCCGAAAACCATCCCTAGAACACTCCAGGAAATCTTCCTCCATCATATTGCTACCAGTTTCGTTAGCCCAATCTATATGTAGATTAAGTTCGCCCATGATAACTGATCTAACCTTATTGCACGCATCCCTAATTTCATTTTTGATGCTGTCCCCAACCGCACGAATACAGTTTGCTTGTCTGTACACAGATCCCTCTCGTGTTTTCTGCACTTTCGTATTTGGCAGCTCCACCCACACAGATTCCACATCATCCAAGCTAATGTCCTTCCTTACTATTGCGTTAGTTTCGTCTTTAACCAGAAACGCTACCCCACCTCCTTTTCCTTTCTGTCCATCCTTCCTGAATGTGGAATACGCCTCAATGTTGAGTTCCAAGCCTTGGTCACCCTGGAGCCATGTCTCCGTGATGCCATTCATGTCACATTCATCAATTGCTGCTTGTGAAGTTAATTCATCCACCTTATTACGAATACTCTCGCATTGAGGCATGGAGCCATCAGGCTTGTAATTTTTAACACACTTTGTAAAATACAATACATTTTAGAAGTCTGATTGATAATGTTCATTGCTGAAGACACCAGGAAACTGGGACAACTTTTATCAAATTTAACTGGACAGGTAAATCGTACCGTGCAAGGAGTAATAGAATGATTATTGACGATACTATCTCGTGATGCTCATTTTCATATTCAACGCATTACGATTTGAAAGAAAGTTAAACAATTTTTAGTGAAATGTTTTGGAAATTATGTGTAAGTTGTATTTCGTTCTTATTAACTTTTGGCGTCAAAACCCATTCATGTCTCTTTTTCCTCTCTTAAATAACAAGGGCGGGATTAGACGTTGACCAGACTGCACGGCTCTTGATATTTGTGAGATCATCCATTACATTGAGTTGTTTCGACCATGTTTCTGAGCGTCAGGTGTAGCTCAGTGGTTACGTCACAGTGTCAACTTCATCAGAATGTTCGGCTCTCTCTCACTTCGTATGTAGCACAGTGATTGTATTGTTATTTTAATTCTTTTTATACACGTGCTTATATATTAGCAGTGTGAGATTTTTCGAAGGCTCCTTTAAATAACGAACAAAACACTTTCTAATGATACTGCCACCCACAGCGATTACGGGATAGGGAAGTTTTGAATGTCACTCAGTGATACCACAATTTTTAATTTAAATGACGTAACTTTAGTTAAATTACATAGATGACCCAACGCACTTCAGAGTGGTGTGAAAAGAAATTAGTTCGTAGTTAGAAAAAAGAATGTCAGAAGCGGGATTTGAATCCACAGATACAAATGCCATCGCTTGGCCATCTTGACTATTGAATGCCCCTGTCTAAACTTATCATTTGAGAACGGTTTAGTCTAAAAGCTTTTCAATGCTGCTGGAGGCTCAGTGACCCGCATAACATCGCCCCCGGGGTTTTCCTGAGCCGGTGTTTGGTGTATGGGGAGGTTTCCATGAAACATGGGAGCTTGCATCCGAGGGATGGAGAAATACCTTCTGTGCTCGGGAACTGGAAAAGAGCAAATAATGAATGAGTTGTTTCCGGCTTTGAAAAAGGCTTAATTCTACTGTTATAAGCGTTGCTTAGCAGAATGAAAGAAATGCTAAAATGGTCACTGAGGACGGCCAAAAGTTCAACAAGTGAACCTTAATAATTTGTGAAACTTCCCTCATGGAGGAAATGTTATCGATTATCTGACTTTACACCGTCTGTCTTTCAGTCGACGGGTTTAACATGTTCATTGCTAATGCAACAAAGCTCAACAACAGAGAGAAATGTTCAGCGAGCGGCTGAAATGCTGCTTCCCGATTTCTGCAAAAAATTCCTTTGACAAACTTTTCTCTGACTGGAGCTTTTTCAAACAAAATGTTCTTTTCCAAGTCAGTAAATTCTCAAATTCCGCGACCATTCCCAATCATCTGAATCGGAGGCATCAGAATGTTCAACAAAAATTAATCGTTCAATGAAGGCTGCGAATCCACGACCTTGCAATTAAGAATCGCGTGTTCTACCGACTGTGCTAGCCATGCCTGCACAAACTGCAGGTTGATATCCCTGATTACAACCAGGCGCCCTTTGGCTCCGTCCCAGGGGAGTAACGTGTTCTTCAGAGCATGACGCAGTTTCCAATGAATTCCAAGGTGTGCAAGGAAATCAACCATTAAAAGCCCTTTCACTAACCATAAGGAATCAGGCAATTTTCTTATCGCAGAGTGCTTTTATTCCTTGTCAGTATCACTTGTCTATGTCCAGCTCTTTCCCCATTCTGCCTGTCTATCTGGCTCTGTTCAATCAGACCATGGAGAAAAAATGAGCCAGACTTTAGAGCAAGCCTATTGTGAGGCAGCAAAGAAAATATCAATTTGGGAAGAATACGAATTTACCCCGCTGCAGCTTAAATGCTGCTTCCCACTTTCTGCAAAAAATTCCTTTGACACCATTGTGAAATGCAACATTTCTCCCATGGAATTTAATAAAATCAATTGACTCTAATTAAAAAATGTGACATCAAAGTTACTTGCCAAACCGGGAATGGAACTCGGCTTGCTGTTGTGATATGAATGGTTGTGTCACTCAATATAGGTGTGTTTTAAAAATCTCGCACTGCAATGTTAAGAGCAATTTATTTCGGTGTCAAAGAAGGGGATTGGAAATGACAACAAAAACGCCAGGCAGTAATATTTTTCCACGTTATTTAAAATCTTACTGGGTTGAATCTTAAAATGGGGACCATGGGATTTTGTCTTCATTACTGATTCTAATTTCTGTGCATGGCAGCAGTAACTTGTCCTGTTAAATTTGTAAAAATTGCCCAGATTTTTGTGTCACCAGAAATGAAACATTTTGAGCTATACTCATAAAATAAAGTGTCTTTTAAACATTAGTTGATGGGATGTGGGCGTCGCTGACAAATCCAGCATTTATTGCCCATCCCGTATTGCCCTTGAGGAGGTGGTGGTGGGCTGCCTGCTTGAACCGCCGAAGTTTGTGTGGTGAATGTGCTCCTGCAGTGCTGTTAGGGACTGATTTCCAGGATTTATGAGGCATTCATGATGAAGGAATGGTGATATACTTCCAAGTCAGAATCGCATGTTACTTGCGGGAGGGGGCGGGGGGCCTTCTACTTCATGGTATTAACAGGAACCTGCTGCCCTTGTCCTTCTAAGGGGTAGAGGTCGCGGGTTTTGGAGTTGCATCAGAACAAACGTCCATGAGCTGCCGCAGTGCAAGTTGTCAAAAGCAAACACTGCAGCCACGTTACGTCGGTGATAGTGTGAATGAAAGTTTAAGGTGGTGGGTGGTGTACCCATCACGCTGCTGCTTTGCCCTAAGTGTTTTCGAGCTGCTGGAGTGGAATTGAAGCTGCACTCATCCAGGCAAGTGGAGAGTGTTCCGTCAAGATGCTGTCTTGTGCCTTGTTGCTGGTGGCAAGTCTTTGGATGGTCAGGAGGTGAGACACTCGCCCGAGAATACCCAGCCTCTGACCTGCCCTTGCTGCCGCACAATTATGTGGCTGGTCCAGTCATGTTTCTGTCCAATGGTGTGCCATCGGATGTTGATAGTGGGGAATTCGGTGATGGTAATTCAGTTGAATGCCAAGGAGCGGTTGTCAAACCCTTGCTTCTTGTCGATAGGCATTGACTGGCAACTGTATGGTGCGAATGTAACATGCCACTTATCAGCTGAAGCCGAAATATCGTTCAGGTTTTGCTGCATGTGGGAATGGGCTGCTTCATTATCAGCGGAGATATGAGTGGTACTGAGCTCTGTGCAATCTTCAGTGAACATAGCCACTTCTGACTTCTTTTGGCAGTGAAGATCATTCATGAAGGGGCTCAAGAGGGTTCCGGCGAGGACACTGGCCGAAGGAAATCATTCTGCGATGCTTGGGGCTGGGATGATTGATTTCCAACAACCGCAACTATCTTCTTCTGTGTTAGGTATCACTCCAGCCAGTGAAAAATCTCGCCCCTGATTCCCATTGACTTCAATGTGATAGTCATTCTTTCATTTGAATATAATCGTCGACTGCTTCAGCATCACAAGCCCCCGAAATTTCTGCGCTCCACAAATTCTGCGCTCTTGAGCTTCCCTGAATATAACTTCTCAACAATTAATGGACGTGACTTCAGCTTCCTAGTTCAGAAGATCTGGAATTATGTCCATAAACCTCTCCACATCTCTAACTTTCTAGATTTGCTGCAGTCTGCTGGAAGCAGGTGATGAAAGCGGACGTGTGAGGGAGACTGATAGGTGAGCGCTTCTTCTGATGCTGTGTGATTCCCGGTGGGAGTGGGCGGAGATTGTAACCTATTTTTATTCCACCGATGCAGGATAAATAAATCTGTGTTTGAGTAACGTTCATGTGAACAAACATCCGCTGCCAGCATTGTAGAATTCGTGATACAACGGTAGCGTGTCTGACTCCAATCGGAAGGCTGCAGGAGAGAGAGACAGAGATAGAGAGGGAGACAGACACAGTGAGAGAGAAAGAGAAAGAGATAGAGCGACAGATAGACAGAGTGCGAGAGAGGTAGAGCGAGACAGAGACAGAGCGATGGAGAGAGATAGAGACCGAGCGATACAGATAGACAGAGAGAGACAGGTAGAGAGAGAGAGAGTGAGTGATAGAGACAGATGGAGATAGAGTGAGAGTGAAAAACAGTGAGAGAGAGACAGAGAGAGAGAGAGAGACACACAGAGAGAGTGAAAAACAGAAAGAGAGAGAGACAGGGAGAGTGAGAGACAGGGATAGAGAGAGAGACAGAGCGAAAGAGATTCAGAGATAGGCAGACAGCGAGAGATAGAGATAGAGACACAGAGAGAGGGACATAGAGAGACACAGACAGAGACTGAAAGAGAGACAGAGAGAGAGTGACAGAGAGAGAGAGAGATAGAGACAATGACAAAGAGAGCGATAGCGAGTGAGAGTCAGAGAGGGAGAGAAAGAGAGAGAGAGAGCGAAAGAGACAGAGATAAACAGAGTAAGAGACAGAGAGAGAGAGAGACAGAGAGAGAGAGACAGAAAGAGAAATAAAGAGACAGAGAGAGACAGAGAGCGAGACAGAGAGCGAGAAAGAGAGAATGAGAGACGGAGACAGAGATTCAGAGGTAGGCAGACAGGGAGAGATAGAGAAAGAGACACACAGATCGAGAGAGACAGACGAGAGACAGAGAGTGACAGAGAGAGAGAGGAAAAGACAGAGAGAGACACAGAGAGAGAGTCAGAGAGAAAAAAACAGAGTGATAGATAGACAAAGCGAGTGAGACAGAGAAGAGAGAAAGTGCACGAGAGGCAGAGAGAGAGAGGCAGTGAGGGAGACAGATAGACAGATTCACGTTGATAAAGTTAGAGAGACAGACAGAGAGAGAGAGAGAGAGAGAGAGAGAGAGAGAGAGACATAGAGAATGAGAGATAGTGAGAGACAGAGCGTAAGATAGCGAGAGAGAGAGAGAGATAGAGATAGTGAGAAACAAAGAGTGAGAGAGAAAGATCGAAGCAGAAACAGAGAGCGAGACAGAGAGAGATAGGCAGTGCGAGAGACAGAGAGAGACTGAGCGACAGAGAAAAATATAAAACGAGAGAGAGAGACAGAGAAAATGAGAGACAGATCGAGAAATAGAGAGACTGAGATCGAGAGAGAGAAAGCAAGACAGAGAAACAGCGAGAGAGAAATGCAGAGAGAGAGAGAGAGAAAGATAAAGAGAGAGAGACTGAGAGAGAGATCAATAGACAGATAGAGAGAGACAGACACAGGCTGACAAGCAGAGCGAGAGGGAGAGACATACAGACAGAGAGGAACAGAGAGAGGGAGAGCGAGAGCCAGAGAGAGAATGACAGAGTGATACCGAGACAACGGGAGACAGAGAGAATGAGGGAATGATGGATATAGAGAGAGGCAGAGAAAGAGAGAGAGAGAGAGAGAGAGAGGCAGAGAGAGAGAGAGACTGGCTGTGAGAGAATCAGAAAGAGTGAGATAGGTACAGAGGGAATGAGAGTGAGACAGAGACAGAGACAGAGAGAGAGAGAGAGAGAGAGAGAGAGAGAGAGAAAGAGTTAGAGAGAGAGAGAGAGAGATAGAGAGCGAGAGACATCGAGAGTGAGATAGGCATAGCGAGAGAGAGAGAGACAGAGTGAGAGAGAGAGACACACAGAGATAGAGAGAAAGACAGAGAGACAGACAGAGAGACAGAGAGAGAGAGACAGAGGGAAAGACAGTTAGAGAGGCAGAGAGAGAAAGTCAGAGAGAGAAAAACAGAGAGACACGAGACAAAGAGAGAGAGAGATACACACAGATAGCGAGAGAGAGAGAGAGAGAGAGAGAGAGAGGGAGAGAGAGAGACATAGAGAGACAGAGATGGAGGCAGACAACATAGACACACACACACACACAGAGACAGACAGACATAGCGAGAGAGAGAGAAGAGAGAGAGACTGACAGAGATAGAGAGGGAGAGAGACAGAGATAGATAGAGAAAGCGAAAGACATAAGCGCGAGATAGGCAGAGAGTGAGAGATCGAGAGAGACAGAGACAGAGGGACAGAGAGACACAGATAGAGAGAGATAGAGAGAGAGAGACAGAGAGATAGAGATAGATGGAGATAGAGATAGAGTGAGAGACAGAGAGAGAGACAGAGAGAGACAGACAGACGGACAGAGTGAGAGAAAAAGAGAGAGAGTGAGAGAGAGAGACAGGTAGAAAGAGAAACTGAAAGAAATAGAGCGACAGACAGACAGAGAGATAGAGAGAGTAAGAGACAGAAAGAGAGAAAGTCAGAGAGCTAGTGAGACAGAGAGATCGAGAGAAACAGAGAGATAGATAGAGAGAGAGAGAGAAAGAGAGTGTGAGTCAGAGAGAGAGAGAGACAGAGAGAGCGATAGAGAGTGAGAGACAGAGAGGGAGAGAGACAGAGAGAGCGATAGAGAGTGAGAGACAGAGAGAATGAGACAGAGAGAGAGAGAAAGAGAAATAAAGAGAGATTGAGAGAGAGAAAGAGAGCGAGACAGAGAGCGAGAAAGAGAGAATGTGAGATGGAAAGAGAGAGTCAAAGGTAGGTAGACAAGGAGAGATAGAGAGAGAGAGATACACAGATGGAGAAAGACAGAGAGATGGACAGAGATTGACAGTGAGAGAGAGACAGAGAGAGAAAGAGAAACAGTGAGACAGAGAGAAAGACAGATAGAGAGATAGAGAGAGAGCGAGACAGAGAGCGAGCGAGTGAGAACAGAGAGAGAGAGAGAGATATAGAGAGACAGAGAGGGAGACGGACAGGCAGAGTAACACAGAGAGAGTGAGAGAGAGAGAGCCAGAGAGAGAGAGAGAGAGAGAGAGAGAGAGAGAGAGAGAGAGAGCGAGAGAGAGAGTTAGAGACAGAGAGGGAGAGAGATAGAGTGAGACAGAGTGATAAAGTGAGACTGATCGTGAGAGAGAGAGAGACAGAGAGAGGGAGACAGACAGAGAGCGAGAGAGAGAGAAAGACAGAAAGTTAGAGACAGAGAGGGAGAGAGAGTGTATTTGTTTGTGTCTCTCTCTTCGGTCTCCCTTTCTACGTAGTTTCTGGTATTGACACAATGCTACGGGGAGAGCGGAGCAGTGGGATTTTTGGCGGATTGAGACAGGGCTATTGGGAGAGTGTGGGGCGGTAGTGTGATTAAATTGAGATTGATACGAGGGCATGTGGAGAGAGCGGGGTAGTGGTATTAGTTTGGGGATTAATACAGGGCTATGGGGAGAAAGCAGGCTAGTGGGATTAGTTTGAGGATTGAAATAGGGCTAAGGGGAGAGAGTAGGACAGTGGGATTAGTTTGTGATTGATACAGGGCTGTGGGGAGCAAGCGGGGCATTGGGATGAGTTTGCGGATTGATAAAGCGCTAAGGGGAGAGAGCGGGGCAGTGGGATTAGTTTGGGGATTGATACAGGGCGAAGGGGAGAGAGCGGGGCTGTGGGATTAGTTTGGGGATTGATAGAGGTCGAAGGAGAGAGGGTGGGTCAGTGGAATTAGTTTGGGATTGATACAGGGTTATCGGGAGAGAGCAGGACAGTGGGATTAGTTTGGCATTGATACAGGGCTATGGGGAGAGACCGGGGCAGTGGGCTTAGTTTGGGTGAGATTGAGCAGCCATTTTATATGAGATGTTTGTTGGCCATTTTATACCAGGATTCATATTACAGAGACCGAGAGAGAGAGAAACAGACAGAGAGAGAGAGAGAGAGAGAGAGAGACAGACAGAGAGAGAGAGAAGACAGAGATAGAGAGAAACAGAACGTGAGAGACAGAGAGAGAGAAACACAGAGAGGGAGACAGACAACCAGAGAGACAGAGACAGAGAGTGAAGAGATTGAGACATAGAGCGCGAGAGACAGACAGAGACGGAGATAGAGAGAGACAGAGTAAGAGAGAGGAACAGAGAGAGATAGAGACAGAGATCGAGAGAGAGAGAGCCAGAGAGATTGGGAGACAGAAATAGAGACAGTCAGACAGTCAGAGGGAGAGACAGAGAGAGAAGGAGAGAGACAGAAAGAGTGAGAGAGATTGAGAGAGAGAGGCAGAGACAGAAAAACAGAGAGTGAGAAAGAGAGACAGATACAGATATAGAAAGAGAGAGCGACAGAGAGAGAGTGAGACGGTGGACGACTAAGAAATAGAGAGATAAAGAGAGATACAGAGAGATAGAGACAGATAGAGAGATATAGAGTGAGATAAATATATATAGAGAGGGAGAGAGAGACACATAGAGAGACAGAGAGAGACAAAGAGAGAGACAGAGAGAGAAGGAAAGATAGAGTGAGAGAGTGACAGAGACAGGAAGAGAAAGATATAGAAACATCGAAACATAGAAAACAAGTGCAGGATTAGGACATTCGGCCCTTCGACCCTGCACCGCCATTCAATGAGTTCATAGCTGAACATGCAACTTCAGTACCCCATTCCTCGTTTCTCGCCATACCCCTTGATCCCCCGAGTAGTAAGGACTACAACTAACTCTTTTTTGAATATATTTAGTGAATTGGCCTCAACAACTTCTGTGGTAGAGAATTCCACAGGTTCACCACTCTCTGGGTGAAGATGTTTCACCTCATCTCGGTTCTAAATGCCTTACCCCTTATCCTGAGACTGTGACCCCTGATTCTGGACTTCCCCAACATGCATCAGAACATAAGAACATCAGCATTAGGAACAGGAGTAGGCCATCTAGCCCCTCCAGCCTGCTCCGACAGTCAACAAGATCACGGCTGATCTCTCCGTGGACTCAGCTCCACATACCCGCCCGCTCAACATAACTCTTAATTCCCTTATTAGTTAAATATCTCCCGATCTGTGATTTGAATATATTCAACGAGCTAGCCTCAACTGCTTCCTTGGGCAGAGAATTCCACAGATTCACAACCCTCTGGGAGTGAAATTCCTTCTCAACTCGATTTTAAATTGGCTCCCCCATATTTTGAGGCTGTGCCCCCTAGTTATAGTCTTCCCGACCAGTGGAAACAATCTGTCTGCTTCTATCCTGTCTATCCCCTTCATTATTTTAAATGTTTCTGTAAGATCACCCCTCATCCTTCTGAACTCCAACGAGTAAAGACCCAGTCTACTCAATCTATCTTCATAAGGTAACCCCCTCATCTCAGGAATCAGCATAGTGAATCGTGTCTATACCCCTTCCAAAGCTAGTATATCCTTCCTTAAGTACGGTGACCAAAATTGCACGCAGTACACGAGGTGCGGCCTCACCAATATCCTGTACAGTTGCAGGAGGACCTCCCTGCTTTTGTACTCCATCCCTTTCGCAATGAAGGCCAACATTCCATTCGCCTTCTTGAATACCTGCTGCACCTGCAAACTAAATTTTTGGGATTCATGCACAAGGACCCCCAGCTCCCTCTGCAAAGCAGCATGTTGTAATTTCCCCGATTAAAATAATATTCCCTTTTACTGTTTTTTTACCCCAAGGTGGATGAACTCACATTTCTCGACATTGTATTCCATCTGCCAAACTATAGCCCATTCGCTTAACCTATCTAAATCGCTTTGCAGCATCTCTGTGTCCTCTACACAACCCGCTTTCCCACTAATCTTTGTTTCATCTGCAAATTCTCTTACAATACACTCTGTCCCCTCTTCCAATTCATCTATATATATTGTAAACAGTTGTGGTCCCAGAACCGATTTCTGTGGCATACCACCACTCACCGATTTCCAACACGAAAAGGACCCATTTATCCCGACTCTCTGCTTTCGGTTAGCCAGCCAATTTTCGGTCAATGTTAATACATTTCCTCTGATTCCGCGTAGCTTTATCATCTGCAGTAACCTTTTGCGTGGCACCTTATCGAATACCTTTTGGAAATCTAAATACACCACATCCATCGGTACACCTCTATCCACCATGCTCGTTATATCCTCAAAGAATTCCAGTATATTAGTTACACATGATTTCCCCCTCATGAATCCATGTTGCTTCTGCTTGAGTGCACTATTCCTATCCAGATGTCCCGCTATTTCTTCCTTAATGATAGCTTCAAGCATTTTCCCCACTACAGATGTTAAAATAACCGGCCTATAGTTACCTGCCTTTTGTCTGCTCCCTTTTTTAAACAGAGGCGGTACATTAGCTGCTTTCCAATCCGATGGCACCTGCCCAGAGTTCAGAGGATTTTGGTAGATTGTAACGAATGCATCTGCTATAACTTCCGCCATCTCTTTTAGTACCCTGGGATGTATTTCATCAGAACCAGGGGACTTTTCTACCTTGTGTCCCATTAGCCTGTCCAGAACTAACCCCTCAGTGATAATGATTGTCTCAAGTTACTCCCTTCCCACATTCTCGTGACCAGCAATTTTTGGCATGGTTTTTGTTTCTTCCACTGTGAAGACCGAAGCAAAATAATTGTTTAAGACCTCAGCCAATAGCACTTTTCGCATTAGTAAATCCCCCTTCTCACCTTCTAACGGACCTACATTTACTTTAGTCACTCTTTTCCGTTTTATATAGTGGTAAAACTTTTCCTATCTGTTTTTATGTTTTGCGCAAGTTTACATTTGTAATCTATCTTCCCCATCGTTAGTGCTTTCTTAGTCATTCTTTGCTGTCGTTTAACATTTTCCCAATCTTCTAGTTTCCCACGATCCTTGGCCACCTTATACGCATTGGTTTTCAACTTTATACTCTCCTTTATTTCCTTGGTAATCCGCGGCTCGTTATCCCTTCTCTTACCGCCCTTCTTTTTCACTGGAAGATATTTTTGTTGAGCATTATGGAAGAGCTCCTTGAAATCCTCCACTGTTCCTCAATTGTGCCACCGTTTAGTCTTTGTTCCCAGTCTACTTTATTCAACTCTGCCTTCATCCCACTCTAGTCCACTTTGTTTAAGAATAGTACGCTCGTTTTAGACACAACTTCCTCACCCTCAATCTGTTTTACAAATTCAACCATAATGTGATCACTCATTCCGAGAAAATCTTTTACTTGGAGATCGTTTATTATTCCTGTCTCATTACACAGGACCAGATCTAAGATAGCTTGCTCCCTTGTAGGTTCTGTAACATACTGTTCTAGGAAACAATGCCGTATGCATTCTATGAATTACTCCTCAAGGCTAACCCGTGCGATTTGATTTGACCAATCGATATGTAGGTTAAAATCCCCCATGATTACTTCCGTTCCTTGTTCACATGCCTCCATTATTCCCTTGATTATTGTCCGCCCCACCGTGAAGTAATTATTTGGGGGCCTATAAACTACGCCCACCAGTGACTTTTTCCCCTTACTGTCTCTAATATCCACCCACGATGATTCAACATTTTGTTCATTAGAGCCAATATCGTCTCTCACAACTGCCCTGATATCATCCTTTATTAACAGAGCTAAGCCACCTCCTTTCCCTTCTTGTCTATTGTTCCGACTTGTCAAATACCCCTGCATGTTTAATTCCCAGTCTTGCCCACCCTGCAACCACGTTTTTGTAATGGCCACCAAATCATGCCCATTTGTAATGATTTGTGCCGTCAATTCATTTACTTTATCATGTATTCTGCGTGCGTTTAGGTAGAGTGTTTTAATACTAGTTTTTAAAGCATGATTTTTAGTTTTGACCCCTCCTGCAGCCCCTTTATATTCATACATATTGTCCCTTCCAATCCCTTTGTGGTTTACACTTACCCCAGTGCTACTCTGCTTGTCGCCTCCTACCTATTGCATTCTTTCTTGGGGTTCTGTTCATCTGAGTTCTCACCCACTCTAACTAGCTCAGAGCCCTCTCCTGGTTTCCGATCCCTTTGCCAAGCTAGTTTAACGCCCTCCCAAAACCACCTATCAAAACCACCCGCGAGAAAATTGATCCGGTCTCTGTTGAGGTGTATCCTGTCCGACTTGTACAGGTCCCACCTTCGCCAGAAGCGGTTCCAATTGTTCAGGAAACTAAAGCGAGAGAGATAGAGAGAGAGAGAGAGAGAGAGAGCGGGAGACAGAGAGACATAAAGAGACACGGAGAGAGAGAGACAGAGAGAGAGAGACAGAGAGACAGAGAGAGGGAGAGATAGCGAGAGCGAGACTGGCACAGAGAGAAAGAGAGGGAGTGGGACAGAATGACAAAGAAAGACAGAGAGGGCGAGAGACAGAGACAGAGAGAGATAGAGAGAGAGGTAGAGATAGTGACAACAATTCAGAGTGAGGGACAGAGCGTAAGATTGCGAGAGTGAGATAGAAGTAGATCGAGTGAGACAGAGAGATAAAATGAGACTTTTCGTGAGACAGAGACAGGGAGACAGACAGAGAGCGAGAGAGAGAAAGACAGAGAGTGAGAGACAGACAGAGACATAGAGGAAGAGAGAGTGTGTTTGTGTGTGTCTCTCTCTATCTGTCTCTCTTTATGCATAGTTTCTGGTATTGACACAGGGTTTTGGGGAGAGAGCGGGGCAAAGAGATTTTTTGGGGATAGATACTGGACTATTGGGAGAGTGTGAGGCAGTATGATTAGATTAGGATTGATACTGGGGTATGGGGAAAGAGCGGGGAAGTGTGATTAGTTTGGGGATTAATACAGGCTATGGGGAGAAAGCGGGGCAGTGGGATTAGTTTGGGAATTGAAACAGGGCTAAGGGGAGAGAGCGGGGCAGTGGGATTCGTTTGGGAATTGATACAGTGTAAGTGGAGAGAGCGGGGCAGTGGGATTAGTTTGTCATTTATACAGGGCTATGGGGAGAGAGCGGGGCAGTGGGATTAGTTTGGGTGAGATTGAGCAGCCATTTTACATGAGATGTGTGGTGGCCATTTTATACCAGGATTCGTGTTACAGGGACCGAGAGAGAGAGAGAGAGAGAGAGAGAGAGAGAGAGAGAGAGAGAGAGAGAGAGAGAGAGAGAGAGAGAGAGAGAGAGAGTGCGTCAGAGAGAGAGAGAAGGCAGAGATAGAGAGAGACAGATCGTGAGAGACAGAAAGAGAGAGAGAGACAGAGAGGGAGACAGACAGCCAGAGAGACAGAGAGAGAGAGAAATAGAAAGACAGAGATAGGAAGAGAACGATAGAGCTAGAGAGAGACTGAGATAGAGACAGAGAGAAGGAGAGAGAGAGATAGAGAGAAAGAGAAGGATAGACAGATAGAGCGACAGTCAGAGAGAGAGAGGAAAATAGAGAAGGTAGAGTGAAGGAGAGAGAGAGTTCGAGTCAGATAGCTAGAAAGACAGAGCGAGAGAGCGAGAGAGAGAGAGAGACAGAGAGGAAGACAGATAGAAAGAGTGAGACACGGAGAAAGAGACAAGAGAGAGAGAAGAGCGAGACAGGCAGAGAGAGAGAGAGGAAGAGGGACAGAGAGACAAAGAAATACAGAGAGGGAGAGAGACAGACAGATAGAGATAGAGAGATAGATAGAGATAGAGATAGAGAGAGACAGAGAGAGCGATTGAGAGTGAGGGACCGAGCGTAAGATAGCGAGAGAGAGAGATAGCGACAAACAGAGGGAGAGAGAGAAAGAGCGAGACAGAAACAGAGAAGCGAGACAGAGAGAGAGGGACAGGCAGAGAGAGAGAGAGAGACAGAGAGAGAGACAGGGAAAAAAACAAAGTGAGAGAGAGACAGAGAGAATGAGAGGCAGTTCGAGAGAGAGAGAGACAAAGATAAAGAGAGAGTGCGAGACAGAGAAACAGTGAGAGAGAGATGCATAAAGAGAGAGAGAGAGAGAAAGACACACAGAGAGAGACAAAGCGAGAGAGATCAACTGACAGATAGCGAGAAACAGAGATAGGCAGACAGACAGAGCGAGAGAGTCAAACTGACAGAGGGACAGAGAGAAAGAGAGAAAGAGCGAGAGAGAGAGAGAGACAGCGAGAATGAGACAGCGATTGACCGACAGAGAGAGAGAAAGAGAAAAACAAAAAGTGAAAGAGAGAGACAGAGTGAATGAGAGACAGATCAAGAGAGAGAGAGACAGATAGAGAGAGAGAGAGAGAGAGAGATAGAGAGAGGGAGAGATCGCCTGTGAGAGAGTCAGAAAGAGTGACAGAGAAACAGAGGGAAAGAGAGTGAGACAGAGACTGAGAGACAAAGAGAAAGAGAGACGGAGTGAGAGATAGATAGAGAGAGAGAGCGAGAGACAGAGAGAATGAAATAGGCAGAGCGAGAGAGAGAAGAGAGATAGATAGAGAGAGAGAGAGAGACACAGAGACAGAGAGAAAGACAGAGAGACAGACAGAGACACAGAGAGAGAGAGAGACAGAGGGAAAGACAAATAGAGAGGCAGAGAGAGAGAAAAACAATGAGACAGCTAGACAAAGAGTGAGAGAGAGATGCACACAGATCGAGAGAGAGAGAGAGATGGAGGTAGAGAATGAGAGAGTGAGAGGGAGAGAGAGACAGAGAGAGACAGAGCGAGAGGCAGATAGACGGATAGAGACAGAGAGAGTGAGAGAGAGAGCGATTGAGAGCGAGATAGATAGAGAGAGAGAGAGACAAAGAGAGAGAAGAGAGAGACAGAGATAGCATGGGAGAGAGACACAGATAGAGAGAGACAGAAAAAGAGATAGAGCGACAGATGGGCAGAGATCGAGAGAGATAGAGAGAGACAGAGACAGAACGAGGGAGAGAGATAGAGAGATATAGAGAGACAGATAGAGAGAGATAGACAGAGAGATAGAGATAGAAGCAGATAGAGATAGAGTGAGAGACAGAGAGAAAGTCAGAAAGAGAGTGACAGACGGACAGCGAGAGTGAAAAGAGAGAGAGAGAGAGAGAGAGAAAGAGAAAGAGATAGAGCGACAGACAGGCAGCGAGAGATAGATAGCGAGAGCGAGACAGCCAGAGAGAGAGAGGGAGAGGGACAGAGACACAAAGAAAGACAGAGAAAGAGGGAGACTGAGAGAGTGAGAAAGAGAGAGAGGGAGAGGGAGAGAGAAAGAGAGAGAGAGAGAGAGAAGGAGAGAGAGAGAGAGAGTCAGAGATAGGCAGATAGCGAGAGATAGAGAGAGAGAGAGACAGATAGAGTGTGGACTCAACTCTAGAACATATTCACATGAGGCATATACTGCAGACAAGGTCACTCATGACCTGCACCTTTATTCCACGGACCAAGGAGTGCTGAGCTTGCGTGGAACCTCCCTTTAAGTACCTGGCTGACAAGGTAAGGAGTGTCTCCCACAAGTTCACCCTCTGTGGTCAAGGTTTGTATTTCACGGTTATATTCAGTGTACACTATTGTTACATGTTGGTTACAATTATGTGAAAGTTACAAACATAACATCACGTACCGCACAATGCCTTTGAATCAAAGATTGAGTCTTTCATGCGGTCGACGCTCTCTCGTGGAGCGCTGCAGTTCTGGCTCTGGTGGTTGGGTCTCTGACGCCTGAGTTGGTTCCAGCCTGTCCAGGCTGGCCGCAGGGACTGTGCATGCTGCTTACTGTCCTAGTTGCTCGTTCACTAGCAGTGGTGTGGTTAACATCCTATGGTCCATTTCAGGTTCCTCAGTTTCCATGCTGAACCTTTTCTTTACCTGGTCCAGATGTTTGCGGCATAGCTGCCCATTATTTAGTCTTCCCACTATGAAACTTAACACCTATTTACCAATTACGGTGCCTTCGAACCACTTGGGTCCAAGTGCATGTTTCAGCAAAAATACCTCGTCATCCATTTCTATACACCTCCAGCTTGAGTTTCGATCATGGCAGTCGGTTTGGTACTGCCGCTTGCCCTCAAAAATGTCTGCCAAGCTTGGGAGAATGATCGACAGCCACGTTTTGAGCGAGCGTTTCATGAGGAGTTCCGCTGGCTGGACTTTCGTGAGCGAGTGCGTGCGGGACCTATAGGCCAACAGGAGGCGCGATAGGCGGTACTGAAGAGAGGGTCCCTGGATACGGAGCATGCATTGTTTTCTGACTTGGACCGCACGTTCCACCTGGCCATTGGAAGCCAGCTTGAACGGCGCTGTCCAGACCTGCTTGATACCATTGCCCGACATGAACTCCTGGAATTCATGGCTGGTGAAACACGGGCCATTGTCGTTGACCAGAACGTCCGGCAAGCTGTGGTTCGTGAAAACCGGACGCATACTCTCCACGGTGATGGATGTCATGCACTAGTTTAATATGATGCACACGATCCATATCGAGTATGCATCGATTACAATCAGGAACATTTTCCCATGAACGGCTCCGGATAGTCCACATGGATGCGTGGTGGGCCAGTGCCACGGGATGAGCGGGGCATCCCTGGGGGCATTGCCCAGCTGGGAACATATTGTGCACCTGCGAACCCAGTGTTCCAGGTTTGAGTCAATCCCCGGCCACCATGCATGTGACCGGGCAAAAGCCTTATTGGCACAATGCCAGGGTGCTCGCTGTGGATTTCACTGATGAATGCATCCCTCCCTTTCTGCGTCATGACCACCCTGCTGCCCCATAGTAGGCAGTCGGCTTGGATGGAGAGCTTATCCATCTGTCTCTGAAATGATCTGACCTCCTCGGTGTACGCTCCTTGTGCGGGCGCCCAATCCACAGTCAGGCCACATTTCCTTATCATGGATAGGAGGGAGTCCCTGTTGGTCCATAGTTTGATCTGGCGGGCTGTGATGGGGGAGCCTGCCGTGTCAAAACCTCAGCGCTTTGCTCCGCTGCCCCCTTGGGGGTGGCCAGAGGAAGCCTTCTGAGCGCGTCAGCGCAATTTTCGGTGCCTGGCCGGTGCCGTATGGTGTAGTCATATGCAGCCAGCTTGAGTGCCCATCGCTGTATGCGAGCTAACGCGTTGGCGTCGACAGCCGTGCTGTCGGAAAACATGAATGTTAATGGCTTGTGTTCCGTTTCTAACTCGAACGGTCGGTCGAAGAGATAATGGTGCATCTTTTTCACACTGTAATCACAAGCGAGTGCATCCTTTTCGTCCATGCCGTACCCAAGGTGTGCCTGGGAGAGCGACCTGGAGGCATAAGCCACCGGTTGTAGTCGGCCGTCGACCTTTCCCTGCTGCAATACACACCCAACGCTGTATGATGATGCATCGCATGTTAAAACCAGTTTTTTATAGGCGTCATACAAAGTCAACAGTTTGTTAGAACAAAGCAGGTTGCACGCCTTGTTGAAAGCCCGGTCCTGACAGTACCCACAGAACCAGTCACAACCCTTACGCAGGATTACATGTAACGGCTCCAACAACATGCTTAAGTTAGGCAGGTAGTTCCCAAAATGGTTCAAAAGTCCCAGGAACGATCGAAACTGCGATGTGTTGCTATGGGTGGGGCGCAGGACAGATCGCCACCGTTTTGGATTCGATAGGCCGGATCCCATCTGCGGCAACCCTCCTGCCCAAAAACTCGGCCTCTCGGGCCAAAAACACACACTTAGCCTTTTTCAACCGCAGGCCTACCCGCTCCAGTCGGCGGAGTACTTCCTCCAGGTTGTGGAAGTGTTCTTCGGTGTCTCGACCCCTTATTAGGATGTCGTTTTGGAAAACGATTGTGCCTGAAATTGACGTGAGCAAGCTTTCCATGTTCCTCTGGACCATTGCGCTCGCTGGACGAATGCCAAACGGACACCTGTTGTCGATGAATAATCCCTTGTGCGTCGTGATGATGGTCTGAGCTTGGATTCTTCAGCCAGTTCCTGTCTCATGTAGGCCGAAGTCAGCTCCAACTTCGTAAACAGCTTGCCAGCTGCCAACGTGGCACAAACGTCTTCCGCTCTCGGGAGCGGGTATTGGTCCTGCAGCGACAATCGTTTGATGTTGGCTCTGTAGTCGCCACAGACCCTGACCGAACCATCCGGTTTAAGGACAGGAACGGTGGGGCTCGCCCAGTCACTGAATTCAACCGGCACAATTATGCCCTCTCTGAGCAGCCTGTCCAATTCACTCTTAATATTCTCACGCATCACATACGGCACCACTCTGGCTTTGTGGTGCACTGGCCTGGCATCCGGGGTGATGTGTATCACTGCTTTGTTGTCCTTGAACGTTCCGACACCGGGCTGAAACAGTGACCCGAATTTTTGGAGCATGAACTTCGCTCCACAGACGAAATGGCGTGCACATCTCCCCATTTCCAGTTCATCTCGGCTAGTCAGCTCCTTCCCAAAAGCGTGGGGCCATTTCACGGAACAATCCAGAGTGGCAGGCGGTTCTTTGATCTATTGTGTGTTACCACCAGATTTGCACTGCCGAGCACTGGGATGATTTCTTTGGTGTACGTGCGTAATGCGTTTCAATGCATTCCAGTTTGGACCTGTTATCTCTGTGTGACCATAGTCACGCAAATTGTTGGACGCTCATAAGGGACTGGCTGGCTCCAGTATCTTGCTCCATGCGCACCGGACGCCATTCAATAAAAATGTCATCATCATGGGTGGCGTTTTGGTATATGAGATGCATACGTCAGCGACATGAACCCTCTGAACGTCAGCACCCAAGGCTTTGCCCCAGGCATCATCCTGCATTGTAGAGCCTCGTCTGATTCCTCTGTTTCATAGATTAGCCTCGCTACAGCCTTTTTGCACATTCTAGCCAAATGTCCTCTGGCATTACAATTCCTGCTGGTGAACTGCTGGAACTTGCAACTTTTAGCAGTATGTCTATCCCCGCATCTCCAGCATTGGCTGAGATTGTTGTTCACAAAGGGGCTGTTACCAGGCATTCCGAACTGATTGTCCCCTTGATTGTTTCTAAGCACTCTGATGGTGGGTGTCAATGATCCCATCACATTCCTCTTGATGGCGTGAACTAGCGATCCTCCTGCCTTTGACTCTGTTGCTGTCCAACCCTACGTTCGGTTGCTGCCTGGGCAGTGTCGAATTGACCTTGCCTGCTGCGGGGTTCTGTATCAATTTTACAACATTAACTCCCAGGTTCATCGCAACGATAAAACCAGCGCTGCGTGCGTAAATTATCTTGGTCTCCTCTTCACCCGCCAAGAAGTTCTGAGCTTTCAAAGTTGCCCTTTCCAAATTCAAGTCCTTATCCTCAATAAGCTTCCTGAAAATACCGGCATGACGAATGCCCTCAATGTCGAATCCCTTAACATCTGACCCCTGCAGGCATCTGTGAACTTACAGAAATTGGCCAAGCGCGTCAGGGGTGCAACGAAGTCCGAGATATTTTGCCCATCCCAACATCTGTGTGTGTAGAACCGGTGCCGGGCCATGTGTACGCTGCTCGCCGGTTTCAGATGTTCAATCATTAGCTGGCTGTGCTCTTCGAACGACTTGTCGACCAGTTTGAGAGGTCCAAGCAGGTCTTTCATCAGAGCATACGTTTTTGTCCCGCAGCTTGTCAGTGGATGCGTCCTCCGCTTGTCAGCTGCTTCCACTCCCAGCCAGTCTTTTGTGACAAATGTCTGCTGGATTCGCTCCTCAAAATCGTGCCAGTCCTCACCCACACAGTAACGTTCTTCTGTGCTCCCGGTCGCCATCCTTGTGGTTCAGTGATTCACGTTTCTCGACGCCAGATGTGGAGTCCTCAACTCGAGAACATATTCACACAAAACATTTACAGCAGGCAAGGTCACTCATGACCTGCACCTTTATTCCACGGACCAAGGAGTGCTGAGCCTCGTGGAACCTCCATTTACGTTCCTGGCTGATCAGGTAAGGAGGGTCTCCCACAAGTTCACCACCTGTGGTCAAGGTGTGTATTTCCCAGTTGTATAAAATGTACAGTGTTGTTGCATGTTGTTTACAGTTATGTGAAGGTTACAAACATGACAAAGAGAGCTACCGAGAGAGAGAGAGAGAGAGAGAAAGAGAGAGAGAGAGAGAGACAGAGAGATCACAGAGAGACAGAAAGAGAGATCACAGAGAGAGAAGAACAGAGAGAAAGCGACAGAGAGAGAGAGAGAAAGACAGAGAGAGGACGACAGAGAGAGAGAGAGAGCGAGCGACAGAGAGAGAGAGAGAGAGAGAGAGAGCGACACAGAGAGAGACAGAGAGAGAGAGAGACAGAAAGAGAGACAGAGAAAAATAGAAAGCGAGACATAGAGACAGAGAGAAAGAGAGGCAGATCGAGAGAGAGAGAGAGACAGGGAGAGAGAGAGAGAGAGTGAGAGAGGGTGACAGAGATAGAGAGAGCGAGACAGAGACAGAGAGAGATCGACAGACAGAAAGCGAGAAAAAGTGAGAGACAAACATTATCTCTCTCTCTCTCCCTCTCTCTGTCTATATATGTATGTGTGTCTGTGTGTGTGTCTCTCTCTATCTGTCTCTCTTTCTCTATAGATTCTAGGATTGACACAGGGCTATTGGGAGAGAGCAGGGCAGTGGGATTATATTTCGGAATTGATACAGAGCTGTGGGGAGAGTGCGTGGCACTGGGATAAGTTTGGGGATTGACACAGGGCTATGGGGAGAGAGCGGGGCAGTTATATTTGTTTGTGTAAGATTCAGCAGCCATTTTACATCAGATGCGTGATGGCCATTTTATACCAGGTCTCTTGTTACAGAGTCCGAGAAAGAGACAGACAGAGAGAGAGAGAGAGAGAGAGAGAGAGAGAGAGAGAGAGAGAGAGACAGACAGACAGAGAGAGAGAATGAGAGAGAAGAGACAGAGAGGCAGAGCGAGGGTGGGATATTGTGAAGTAGAGAGATATAGATCGAGAGAGAGACAGATAGAGAGACCCAGAGAGATTGAGATAGATAGAGATAGAGAGAGAGTGAGAGACACAGAGAGGGAGAGAGACAGACTGAGAGAGAGAGTGAAAAAGAGAGATGGACAGGTAGGGAGAGATAGAGAAAGAGATAGAGCACAGATATTCAGAGATAGAGTGAGAGCGCGAGTGCGACAGGAAGAGAGAGAGAGGAAGAGGAACATATAGACAACGCAAGACGGAGAGAGACGGAGACAGAGAGAGATAGAGAGAAAGAGAGAGAGATAGACAGAGAGAGATCGAGACAGAGACGGTGAGGGACAGGCACAGGGACAGGGAGAGTGAGGGAGAGAGACTGGCAGAAAGAGAGAGTGAGAGTAAGAGAGATAGAGATGGATGCAGATAGACAGAGAGATATATACAGACAGAGAGAAAGCGAGACAGAGAGTCGGATAGAGCGAGAGAGAGTGAGAGACATTGAGGGAGAAAGTGATAGAGAGAGAGACATTGAGATAGAGCAAGAAAGAGCGAGGAAGAAACAGAGAGTGAGACAAAGAGAGCCAGAGTGAAAGATCGACAGAGAGAGGAACAGAGAGAGACAGACAGACAGAGAGAGAGGCAGAAGAGAGAAAGAGAGCGAGAGAGAGACAGAGAAAGAGATAGAGAGAGACAGAGAGAAAGAGAGGAAGAGAAAGAGACAGAGATAGAGCGACAGATAGACAGAGAGAGAGGGAGAGAGAGAGAGAGAGAGAGAGAGAGAGAGGGAGAGAGAGAGAGAGATGGAGAGAGAGAGAGAGAGAGAGAGAGAGAGAGAGAGAGAGAGAGAGAGAGAGAGAGAGAGAGAGAGAGAGAGAGAGAAAGACAGAGACTGAGACAGAGACAGAGCGAGGGAGAGAGATACAGAGATACAGATAGAGAGAGACAAACAGAGAGAGGGAAAAAAGAGAGAGAGGCAGAGTCAGAGAGTGAGAGACGCAGAGAGAGAGAAAGATACAGAGAGAGACATACAGATCGAGAGAGAAAGAGCGAGGCTGAGAGAGTGAGAGACGCAGAGAGAGAGAAAGATACAGAGAGAGACATACAGATCGAGAGAGAAAGAGCGAGGCTGAGAGAGTGAGACAGAGAGAGACAAAGAGAGTGCGAGTGAGAGAGAGAGTGAGAGAGAGACAGAGAGAGAGAGACAGAACGACACGGAGAGAGAGTCAGAGATAGGCAGACAGCGAGAGAAAGTGAGAGAGACACTGAGGGACAGCAACATTGAGAGACAGAGTCAGAAACACAGCGAGGGAAAGAGATAGAGAAAGAGAGAGACAGAGGGGAGGAGAGAGAGAGACAGATGGAGATAGAAAGAGAAAGAGAGAGACATTCAGATAGAGAGAGAAAGAGCGAGGCTGAAACAGAGAGTTAGACAGAGAGGGACAAATATAGATCGAGTGAGAGAGAGAGTGAGAGAGAGAGACAGAGAGAGATACAGAGCGACACGGAGAGAGAGTCAGAGATAGGCAGGCAGCGAGATATAGAGAGAGAGACACAGAGGGAGAGCAACAGAGAGAGAGAGCCAATGTCTGAAACAGAGCGAGGGAGAGAGATTGAGAGATGCAGATAGAGAGACAGAGATATAGAGATAGATAGAGATTGAGAGAGAGAGAGAGACAGAGAGAGAGAGAGTGAGACAGTGAGAGAAAGCGACAGAGAGAGAGACAGAGAGAGTGGGAGCGAGATAGAGAGAGAGAGAGAGATACAGATGGACAGAGAAAGGGAAAGAGATAGAGCAACAGAGAGAGAGAGTTAGCGAGAGCGAGACAGGCGGAGAGAGAGAGATGCAGAGAGATATAGAGACAAAGAAAGAGAGATAGGGAGGGAGACAGGGAGAGATGGAGAGAGAGAGAGAGAGAGAGACAGAGCGAGGCAGAAACAGAGAGAGACAGAGAGAGAAAAGAGAGAGAGACAGAGAGAGAGAGACAGAGCCAGAGAGAGCCAGAGATAGGCAGACAGCGAGAGATAGAGTGTACACAGAGCGAGTGCAGCAGAGGGAGAGAGAGAGACAGAGAGATAGCCACAGCGAGACAGAGAGACAGAGAGATAGAAATAGAGAGAGAGAAAGAGAGAGAGAGGGATAGAGAGAGAGCATAAGAGAGAGAGACAGAGAGAGAGACCGAAAGAGAGAGAGACAGAGAGGCAGAGAGAGACAGAAAGAAAGAGAGAGAACGAGAGAGAGAGAGAGAGATAGAGACAGAGAGAGAGAGAGAGAGAGAGAGAGAGAGAGAGAGAGAGAGACAGAGAGAGAGACAGAGTTAGAGAGAGAGACCTAAAGAGAGGGAGACAGAGAGAGAGGGAGAGAGAGAAAGAGAGAGAGAGAGAGAGACAGAATCAGAGACAAATACAAAGCGAGAAAGAGAGACAGAGAGAGTGAGAGAATGATCGAGAGAGAGAGAGACACAGGGATAGAGAGAGAGAGAGAGAGAGAGAGAGAGAGAGAGAGAGAGAGAGAGAGAGAGAGAGAGAGAGAGAGGTAGACAGAGAGAGCGAAACAGAGAGACAGAGAGAGGGAGAGGCAGAGGGAGAGAGAGTCAGGGAGAGAGTGAAAAACAGAAAGAGAGACAGAGAGAAAGAGAGACAGAGAGAGAGAGAGGGAGACAGAGAGAGAGAGAGACAGAGAGAGAGACAGAGAGAGAGATAGAGAGAGAGAGACAGACAAAGAGCGAGGGACATAGAGACTTATATATGTGTCTGTGTGTGTGCGTCCCTCTCTATCTGAATCTCTTTCTGTATAGATTCTTGGATTGATACAAGGTATGGGGAGAGAGCGGAGCAGTGGTATTCGTTTGCGGGTATGGAGAGCTCGACGATCTCAACAAGCTCTCCGAACTCTCGAAGCTCTCCTACCCGCCAAGCACTGCTAACCACGCAAGCTCTCCTATACCAAAACATCTCGGACCCTTCCAAACTCTCCCAAACCTTCCAAACTCTCCTACCCCCAAGCTCATGGAACCTCCTTGGATAGCGCTCCTATCCCTCCTCACAAGCTCTCCTACTCCCACCCCGAGTTCTGCGACCAACCCAGAGCTCTCCGAACACTGCAAGCTCTCCTGCCCCGCAAGCTCTCCTCCACCACCAAGCTCTCCGACGCCTCCAAGCTCTCCACCACCACAATTCCCCTGCCCCAAACTCTCCTACCTCCCCGCGAGCTCTCCTACCTACCCAAGCTCACCTAACCCCCAAAGCTCTGCTAACACCCCAAGCTCTCTTGCACCCCCGCCCAGCTCTCCACCCCACCAAGCTATCATACCCACAAGCCCTCCTAGCCACCCAAGCAATCTTACCCCCA